>NC_071980.1:7237583-7375690 GCF_026283585.1 Hylaeus volcanicus | reverse complement strand
TTCAAAAGTGATGTTTTTCGACGCGCCCCCCTTTAAGGGGGTGAATTAACGCCTTCTCATCAACCCTCGCCAATGCAACTTTGCACACACCCAGAGGACACTTCAGAACTACTCCCGACGAAGTTTCACGAAAATCGGTTGAAAACTCCCATAGTTATGACGTTTTGAAGAAGTGTCCCTATTTTTTTTGACGGCGAGTGTAGTACGTCAGGAACGAAGAATCGAAATCGAATAAATTTCGGCCACTATTGAATGTTACGCGAGTCCACCGAAGCGCGCGTTGAATAGACAATCAAACGTCGTTTCAGCCGAAAGCCTTCAGCGACAAATTGGTCGAGGTGGAAACAATTGTTTCCCCGTCGAAACGCGCTTGCAGACCAGCAGCTCTCGTTTCAGCGATATCGCAACAGCGATTTCGAGTCGGCACGGCGAGGTAACCGAGTCACGGCGTAACAGTAATGAAAGTTCCTGAAAGTTTCGAGATTCATAAAGATTTAGTTCGTTGCGGTCGGCCCCGGTCGCAATATGCCGTTCTTTGCCCGGTGGAAAAAGCCTTTCACGGGTTTAATGAAACCACGACAATCTTTGATCCTTTCGTACCGAACGCAAGATCGTAACGATGATATTTCAAGTCCTTCAAAGGCGCCGACGGCACAGGGAAATGGCATTTTGTGCCCCGGTTTTCGGGATAAAGAACGCCGGAGCTTAACGCGAGCGAAGGTTTCGGAAACCGTCGACGAGAATCCTTGCGTCGAGGAGTGGGCGCCTAAAAAGGCCAAAGGGACACCCGTTTGGGAATCTTCTTTTCACCCGTTTCGTCTGTTTTATTGAAAGATTCTTGATCGCTCCTATCCTCGCATTTTGAGCGATATAAACGTTAAAGAAGATGTGTTTACAGAATTCGACGTGAAGTAAATATGAGAAATGCGGTGCTACTCGTGGAAATGGTTAAAGGACTAAAGTACACGATAATAGACTTTATATCTGACTATGGCACACGTAAATCTAAATTAAATGGCAGCGGTGGAATTTCGATATCCCAATAAAGGAAATTGCAGGGCGTTGATCTGACATCGGGGAGAACTGTCTTTTTTCATCTACACACACGACGCGTTAATCATCGCGGGTAGAATATCTCGTCGATCGGCTGCTCCCCTGGCAAATATATAGAAGCACAACATGAATCAAGCCGTAAGCACGTACCATATCGTGCCTGCGGACTACCTTTCGCGCCAGACAGTTTCGCGAAAACGACGATAATTTACCTCCAGGTCGGTTATTAAGTCTTCTACGCCCCGCAAATCGTTCTTTCCCTAACCGATCCCGACCATTTGCACGACGGAAGGTTTCGGCACGGTATGCTGCTCGTTTCGCGGGGTGATCTATCCAACCTACCTCGAGTTGGCCACTTCCTGAGATTTGACACGAGGTAGCCCCATTTGTCACGGTTTTTCGTAGACGGTAATTAGAAGTCAAGGGAACAACACGTTCGAACGAAGTGCAAACATTCAATGTCAGGATCTCTTTCTTAACTGATTTCGAAAAATGAGGAGGTTACTCAATTCGACATGAATATCCTTTTTTTTTAACGCATTGACTGCCAGACAAATATTCTTGAAAATGTCTACTACGATTGAATATTATTTAGACTATTGGAAACTACGTAATCAAACATTTGTCGGGGTATTTAGTTTTCTATCTTCGTCGTAATTCATGAATTTTATTTAAATTCGTTTCCGTTGTTGCTCAACTTTCAGAAGTATTATTCTTTGATTCTTCGGTGAAAAACACCGTCACCGATGCGTGGGTGACGTGGCGATCGTCGTGTTAAAATTGCACGACTATCGAGTCAGATGGCGTCTCGGACCGTCTGGTTTCCAGCATTTAGAGAATAATTAGAAAAGGACGGGCGTAAAATCGCGGGGGCGTGAGGAGGGCCCGCACGAGTCATCCAGCGTCGTCGACCGATGATAAATCTTGCTCCTTAATAGGCTTATGACATGGCTTAACGCGAGTTCTTCGCATTTGCGGCGATCGAAGGGAAAGGCTACACGCTCGGTCTCGTAATGCCACGTGTAAGCGGATTGCTTCATCGCGAGGGACCGTGCTCCGCGTTGTCTTCCGCGATGAAAATCGTTGGATGGCTTCGAATCATCGACCCATCGCGTTTCCTCGCCCACGTACACCTGCACCCACAACGATGGACGACGAGGTTGAGCGGAGGATGGAATTGCGGTCTCGTTTGGCTTCGAAATTAGTACTGGACGTGAGATACTATGTCGATACGATATCGGTTTCATAAGTGCCCTCGGTGTCTATTGAAGAAATTTGTCTAAATTAAACGACAGGTTTGATGTTTCCAATAAGAAAAGAAATAAGAGGTAAACATTAAAAATAATAAACTTTAATTTCCGCAAATTCTACTCTAACGATTCTACTCTAAAGTAGGAATGTTGCTTAATTATTTCTTCCCCTAAAACGTATTAATAAAATGAATATATGAAGTTTTATTTTGAATTGATTCCTGTACGAATACTTATTACACTGATATAATAATAATTTCGACAAACGTCTTCGACAGACATGAAAGGTACGAATACTTATGGGATTGACTGAATATTTTATATTACGACACTACTCGGTTATGATAAATGTACCTCGCGATCCCACCGTGCTCCAGTCTCACTGATACCAGCTGAAGGCAGTCACTTAATACGTCCCCAGGAGGGATTAGGTGTCGTGTTTCTACGGACTTAACAGTATAATACTAACTCGACCCACGATTGTACTTGAGCGATGGGATCAAGTTCACGCGTACCCGCGAAAATCTACTAGTTCAAGAAGAAGGTATACAAGTCAGATTCAAGACTTTGCTTCACAATTTCAATCTCTTCAGGACCTCGTTTATTATCAAATTTTTCTTCATTTTATTATTAACAGTAATTATAACAATAAAAAATCTTCATAAGGGCGTGAAGAGGTTAAATAGAAGTCCATGTCTCAATTAAACGTGACCACACCAACGCGTTTCGTTAACAAGAAACGAAATTCTAAAACCCTCGGTGGAAAACCCTCCAGGACGAGCTAACCCTTTGCACTTTACATTGTTTACTAGGAACTCGAGGTGCTTTCTTAGCATTCCATTGCCACGAATGGTAAGCTTAGATCGACTTTGAAAATGAAATCTCTAATTTGAGATTCGAGAATGAAGCCACCCGTGTCTCACTAATAATTATTTTATCGACACTCGAGGTCCCAAAGAAATGGAACCTAAACAAACATTATTGCTGGTTGATTTGCTGCGTGAAAGTATAACCGAAGTATTGAATTCAGTCGTCCATTATTCCAAGGAAACGCGATCCACCAACGGTATCGATATTACCCGCGATTCGTTTGATGCCATCGCTACCCAACAACATCTGCTCCCACTGCGAGCGTCGTCCCCAATGATTCGCAACAGCAGATGACGCGACACTTCACGGTCGCCTCTCCGTGTGCACTGTTACTTTCGGTCGTGTTCGCATGGGACGTGGAGACGTCTGGCGAACGCCAAATCGATTTATGTTATCGTTGTGATCATTTCTCTTTATAGTATCCGCACTGCACTTCGTTTCTATAAGCATACTTCCGTTTCACGAAGTTCCGTTTCACACTGCGAAGGGAATGTATCCGAGCGTATTGGCTCTAAAGTGCTGAAATCCTATCTAGAAACACGATAAGCAGGCACAGAGATGCAGGTGTCGTCGTATTATGTGTTTGGATGGTAGAGAAGAAATAAAAGGACTCGACGAACCGCGAATATCGTATCGTAAATCTGTCGAGAGAGAGGCGAACATAATTCAACTAACTGTCAAATCTGAGAAGACAATTTCGAGATGCGCAACGACGAAGAGTTCATTTCACTGAAGCTATTTCCGAGACGAACCTAAAACGCTCGAGTCTCGGAAATTGGCTGCTAAAGCGTAATTGAAGGAAACTGTTAACTACATAATGCCCGCGTCTAGACGCTCAATATAGGAAATGCTAGAGGCATACGTCACTCACGATGATCGTTCGAGTACCGTGCTCGTACATGTCGTTCGTCGATCGAAATCGAGCTTCAAAGACCATTCGAAACTTTTCCCGATGAACTTCTCCCGGTATCTCTGATTTTATACGTTCGTCCGCGCAACGCAGAAACTTTGTATACACGGTGGTCTTTGAAAGGTGCACGAAAAATGCCAGCGAGGATGAACGCGAGCTGGGTCTCGAAAGAAACTGCAATCATTCCGTCATTGTTTTCCTTTGTCGCTGGAAATATCAATGCCTCTGGACGTCGAGGTTCGCGCGAACAGTACACGTTTGCTCGTCAGAGGGACACCAACGGAACGAACAATGTCCGCAACGTTGCACCGGAAATAAGAACCGGCGCGTACGAGTTGACCATTGTCATTTAGTAACCCCCCCCGTTCCATTTGATTCTATTCACGCCACGGGAGGACCGGACGTGAGGTCAGCCGCGGCTCGTTTAAGTTCGAAACTAACTCCGACGAAAAATCAGACCCACAAAAGGGCGAACCTTTTCCGTGACGAGCAACGACGATTCCCGCTGTCCTCCTTTGAGCATTCATCGAAGATACTCGTCTCTTATTTTCATTCTTTAATTATTACTATTGGAAATGGGTAATTAAATAAATGTTTCACTTCGTATTTAATAAAATAGACTTTATTGTATTTATATTTATATTATATTTATATTTATATTATATTATATTATATTTATCTGGAAATAACGCGTCGGTCACAGGGGGTCCCAATGACCCCAGCCATGTTTAAACGATTGCCGCGTTGCCAGTATCGTTCCGAACGACTCGTAAAAATTCAGGATATTAGTTTGAACCCTTCGGAATGAGAATATCATGGCAAACAATTTTTGTCAAATTTTCAAAATGCCGAAAAAAAATCAGCAAGGAGCCAATGAGTAAAAAAAAATTTTTTTACTCAAAAAATCATAACTCTGGCAATTTTTAATTTATTTTCATAGAATTAATAACTTGGAGTAATTCTAGGTTAAAGTTGCGCTTGGGGTCATTGTGACCCCGGGTGACCGCGAAGGGTTAATCAATAACGAGGGAGCTACGTCCGTACCGTACGAAATCTTTCAAAGAACTGACTGAATGAAAAATCCAGTTACAGGGACCAGACCGAGAATTATTTATAGAAACATCCTTTCACGCGTCCAGCATATTAGGTGTCAATTGATTTTTGTCGGTCGTATATTCCAACAATTACCATACGTTAAAACAATCAGTCTTATTTATATTTTAATCGTCAACACCGAGCCTAGCAAAATTATTTTTTATCTATTTCTACTGCGATCAATCGAGCGACAGAACTTGACACATTCGCGATGTTTTTATTTTTTGTAATAGTTATCATCGCTCTAACAATTTTGCGACGTCCAGCTTCAGAATTTTATTATTCACGGTATCAGAAACGCAAAATATCTGCCAGTCGCGAATGCGTTAAAGACATTTTTCTCAATCGAAACGAAAGAATATTTCACGTGGCACTCGATCGAGTAATACATCAGCAAGTTTAACGTCGAACTTCCCGATTCGTAATGTCCACGTCTCGAGTAGAATATTAATCACCCTTAGGCCTAAATCGAGGTAAATATTGATATTCGTTTCGATTTCCACGAACGGGATAGAAAAATCGCGTCAATTCGATGGGAAAATTGCTCGTTACCGCAGCATTATATCGCGGCTGACATTTGCGTGGGCGCGCAACGTGAGCTGTATACGCGGGCTGTTTAAAGACGGACATAAATCTGAATCAGTGGACGAATTACGCCCGTCGAAATAATTTATCGCCGTTTCTGCCGAGTTTTCGCCGGGTGATCGGCATGGGAACGCGACGGATTACTTAGGGGTGATGAATTCCGCCGTGGCCCGAAAAAGGAAGCCGTGATAGATCGTGAATTTTCAACGACGACGCTTTCTCAACGTTTCATGAAAGAGGTAGCGAGAGGAGTGGGGCTTATCGAACTTGTCCTCGTTTAAAAATCGTGTGGTTCAGCTATGATAATTATTTCCTATTTAAAGATCGAAGATCTTTTTATTTTCGAACAGCCGAAATTCATGTCACTTTACACAGAGAAAAATAAATATGTCCCGTTACACAGCTTGGAAAGTGGAGGGGGAAAGCGATGAACATACAGGACAGCGAATAAAAAAGAGGACGGAGCGAAAATACCAAGGTATATCGATGAGTTTCATCGTTGCACTAGCATTGTCTCACCGAGATATCTGATCCCGGATCATGTTACGCTAATCGCCGATCGAACTCCTCAGTTTCAGGGCATTTATCGTAGAGAAATTTGTGCATTTAGGGAGACTACAAAATGACACAAAAAAAAAAATGACCTGTTACAATAGGCTCTTAGTGCGTCACGAACCAAGGTTAACGAAGTCAATGAAGAGAACGAAGTCGACGATACCACTCCTGATGTAGATCGCGGAGAATAAATGACAAAAAATTGTAGTAAATTTGTAGCGTTGATATCAATGCACTAAATAACCTTAAAAAATATTAACAGCTGTCAATTGATTTTCAATCTCTCCAACTCTACCTCGAAGTCTGTACATTTTTAATCTGCATTTTAAAAACCTTTTCGTCGCTCCCTATTCAATCAATTCGACAAACGACTCCTGTCCCCATTATCGATCACCGTCCTTAGATCTAACCCAGATACTAACCTACCCGTTTCTCGTTTCAGGGGTTGCCGGCACTCATGCTCTAGTAAAAGCGCGAACGTACTGAGATCGGAGCGGACAACGAGCCATCACGATGTGGCGCCTACTCGTCATCGCAGCCTTCCTGGTGGCCACGTCGTCATGCGACAAGGTGGTGGTCCTGCCCCACGACGTCTACCCGGGCTACGAGGTGACGCAATTCGACACGAAACAGACGTCGAACTTCCACCTGATGGAGAACGGCTACTCCAAGTTCTTCACCGTCCTCGGCAACGGTCTGGTGATGACCACGTTCGATTTATCGCCGCTGGTGGACCGACCCGTGAAGCTGATCGTTCTCGAGGAACTGGCCAACGGGACCGAGACTCATTTCCTTCATCTCTACGTGATTAATCGCCAGAACATGATCAACTTCTCGCACGATCACCTCGGCGAGGGCGAGGTGCCGGAGAACTCCGACCCGGGCACCTTGATCGACGGTTTCCCGGTGCTGCGGGCTCAAGGAAGCTTCCCCATACATTTCGCGATCCTGCCGGACGAATCCGGGACGAGGTTGTTCGCTCTGAGAGAGGAATACTCGAACAGAACTGGTTTCAACCTGACGCTGAGCAACCAGAAGTCGGGCGTCAGGGTGGTGACCGCGAAACCGTTGGACAGGGAGGTCAAGAAGGTTTACACCGTCTCTATACACGCCTCCGATGGGAACTTCCTCAGCACGTCGTGCGTGAACGGCGTGGTGCACGTGCTGGACGAGAACGACAACAGCCCCGTGTTCGAGACGGAGGAGTACACGTTCGAGATCAGACCCGACAATTTGGACGCCATGCGGAAGAACTCCGTCCAGCTACCTTTCTGGAAACGATTCTCGACGGTGGGCAAAGTTGCTGCCAAGGACGCCGACGGCGACAAGGTCGCGTACAAATTGCTCGTGCCTAGCAGCCTGCTGGTCATCGTGCCTCAGACGGGCGAGCTGATGCTGGCTGGCGAACCGGAAACCACGATGGACGAGGACTACGAGTGCGCGGTGATCGTGGAGGCCCACGACGTGAGGAACCCGAGTCGAACGACGGAGAGACCGGCCAAGGTTGTCGTCAGGTTCCTGACGTCGTTGCCGCCGGAAACGGAGGTCCACCGGATACAGAAGCGACGGGTGACGAGGGCCGTCAGGCCGACGAAGAAGGTCGACTTCACCGAGGCGGACGGCGACGTCGAAGGGAAAATCGCGTTTTATCTGGAGAAGGAGAACGAGAAGGAGATGTATAAGATTAGGGACGAGAACAAGTGGGTCATGGTTGGACTTAACGGGTCTGTCATCGTCAAGCAGAAATGGGATTACGAGGAGCTCAGCTCGGAAAAGACCATTGATTTTTGGGTGACCATCACCAACTCAGGTAACGTATGACAACCGTTGCTCTACTTCGTGTTCGTGCAATTTAGTACAACGTGAAATATTTTTCCATTTAATCGAATAAAGTGTCTTTAAGACATACTTCTGTCTTGAATGCATTAAATTGCATAATTTAATAAATTGTATAATTAACGAAGTGCATAAGTTTTGTAGGATACGTTTTCTCGAATGTTTGATACGATTGCTCAACCTGGATCTAAACAAACGACCAACAGCGTAGCGCGGAGTAGAAACTTATGCACACACCCGTTACCTAATCTTTGCCCACAATTTCTGTTGATTAATGTTGATTTTGTTGTTCGCCTCGCGGCCGAAGAACGGTGCACACGGTACCCGCCGTATACCCGGTGTCCATTTGACGGTACAATTTTTATTTTTACTCTTGCTTCGACGCTCGTGCATTCGTCCATCAGCATTCGCGTTTACCTGTGCTATGGCTCGGTTCTCTTCTCTATCTTCTGGGTCTTCTTCTTGTACGGGGGTGGAACCTGCGCTTCTTGAGGACCAGCGCTCCGCACGTTGCACCATTATTCGATCAGCACCGATCGCATAGAAACATGTAGAAACATACTTTCCGAACAGAGGCTCCAGGACTTTGCTTTTCAATCAAAATCCGACCACTTTTGTTTGTTTGATGCGAGAGCGCGATTACAATTAAATGCGAAAGATAGCGTCGCGACTAACTGGTGTGCTGTGGTATCGAAAAAGAAAGTCTTGGAGTCCCTTTAGGAAGATCCTTTAATCGTAAAACGAGAGTCATAGACGCAACGATCTATCAGTTTCTTTCAAAAGTTTCTTTCGTTTTATTAATAAGTAAACACGTACGCGATATTTTATGTTACGTTAATGAATCGTGTACGATCCATTTTGCTCCAAGAAATTAGATCAACTTTTTAACTAACATCGAAAAAGGAGGCGGTTTCTCAATTCGACATGTATGTAATATATATATATATATAAAATATTTTTAAATGTATGTTTATATAAACACTGTCACACAAAATAATCGAGCGCAACTCGCGAAAGAAACTGTAGCTAATGTGTAACGATGGTCCCGTTGTATACTTCCATCGAGAGTGGAATTCTTGTAGGACAGATCGGTGCGTCTGCGATCTCTGTAAGGGGAGCACGGCAAAAAATAATTCATCGGGAACTTCCGTTCCGTGCAGCAGCTCGCACGTGGATACAATTTCCTTTTGAAACGGGCGACTGTTCGAGCGTTCGTTTCACATTGTGTGCTGAACGCTAATTACAGTTTGGCTGGGAAGAATGACCGGGACGCGCGTTACGCACCAAGGGACCCGGGGACGAATTAAATTACATATTCCGGCTTGTTTAAATAGTATCCAGTCGCGCGTTTCTCGGGAAATTATTACGCTGTCCCTATTTTTGGCATTATGGCGTCAAAAACTGTCTCGAATCTCTCTAGAGAGTTTTATTTTTGAGCAAACTCAATTACGTACGTACACTCAATTATTATATTATTATACAATTATATGTGGACACTTCGTTAATAGAAATAAGTATCTGATATCGGTCGTGAATCTATTAATATCAATTATATCATTTATGTTTCGATACGTTAATGTTGGCGAATATATTTCTTGCCGTGCGTTCGTCGTTGATTACCCACGCTTTCACGTCCAACTAATAACGAAACTTTTTTTCATTTCCGCATTCTTGGCTTCCCGCAGGACTTCTATGTAAGTAGAAACACATTTCACCTTTGGTATCATTATTCGCGCAAACATTTTCTATACACAGAACTAAGAGCGAAGTTTGCAACGGCTTTCGTAGCTGGGTAGTTTGCGTAGTATGAGAGCAATTAGTTTCGCGCATCAGACGCTAATTCGCATTAGAGCTTGCGACGTTGCTGGGTCGACAGTGTTTATGGGCGGTGACGGAAGAATATGCGCGTTGATAATTCAAACTCCTTTCCTGGAAGAATGGGACTCGACTCGCGTTGATTCGTAAACGCGAAACTCGGCGTTCCGTCGTTCCTGTGCATCGCAGGGTGACGCTTTCTCGAGTCCGCCGATAGCGATCGATGTATTAGACGTTTCGAGCTCGGCACGAAGCATCTACCGCGATATTCCAAGTACGATGCATCGATAGGTCAGACCGCTACACGGTCGCATCGAGAAATTTCGTTTCGTGGCACCCGTTGAATTTAACGGAGCAAAGGTCAGAGCGTCGGGACGAGATAATGTCAAATGCTACTCGGTCACCGCCTTCGCGCATTGTCCACCGTTTTCCGTCTATGTGCGTGCACGTTGCGAACGCATATCAATAATCGATCGACAATTACAGACACGGACAATCAGCGTGTCATTATCAACATGAAGGACGTTAACGACGAGCCGCCGTACTTCATAAATCGACCATTGCCGATGGAAACGGTCGTGCAGCTGAACGCCCCACCGAATACACACGTGTTTACCCTTCAGGCCAGGGATCCTGACACCGACAACAATATTCACTACTTCATCGTGCGAGATCGAAGTACGTATTCAATTTCGATAACGCAGTCTTCGAGACTGGCTTTCCGCGCATAACTGGCGCCAGTGGTAAATACTATTTTAAAAACCGGTGCAATGATTTTACATCGAGGACTCCGAGATCTCCGAGACTTACCTTTACACGTTTTGATACTCGGACACTATTAATTGCTAGAAACGCGCTTATCGAATTCCCTGCACGACTTGAAGCAGATGTTCTAATTTACGTACGTCGAATTAATTATTTTACTTTTTCCTGTTTTCCACCTTAATAAATCACAAACGAAATTAGATACGACATCGGTGTCGAAAGAAATATTCGGGAAAGAAATATTCGCTTAACCTCATTACATAATTTAACAAAGTTCGAGAAATTTTACATTTTGAAATCGAGCTTCGAGCGCTGTTCGAAAGCGGACGTTGAGGTTTCTAGATTGAGACTCGAGATGGAAGAAAGGACGACGGAAGTGGAGACGATCCAATAATCCTAATAGAAGAAAAGATCTATAACAGAATTTGCCCGCGGTCGAATAGCGTCGTTCCTTTCATCCCTGCCTCTGTACAAAGGCCTCGGTCGCCGCAGGAACTGTTTTCCGCGAAATATACACGAGTTTCTTGCACGAAACATCTAATAACTCCGGTTAGACGCCGAGCGCCGTAGAGTTATCCGAGTGAAAGATAAATAGCGACCGTTTTGCTTTGCAGCTGGTGGTCGTTTCGAGGTAGACGAGCGATCCGGAGTTGTACGCACCCGAGGGACCGAGCTGTTTCAGCTGGACATGGAATACGTTCTGTACGTGAAAGCGGAGGATCAGAACGGTCGTATAGATGAGAGGCGTTTTCAGTCGACTCCTGAGGAGCGGCTATCGATCGTAGGTGGAAAACGCCCGCCGCAGTTCTACATGAAGGCGTACGAGGCCGAGATACCGGAAAACCAGAAGAAAGACTCCGAGTGAGTTGAATGTCTCTATCAGATTTCGCCTCTGGGAACGTTTTCGCGTTACTCGAATTACGATGGAGCTCCTACCGGCAGCTAACCGCTGAATTCGAATGCGAAATTCAATTTCTATCCAGCTACAAATACAATCGGGTCAGAAATATTCGTACCTTCCGTCTGTGTCAAAAGAATCTGTCTAAATTAAACGACACACTTGACAGTTTCAAATAAATATTTCATTATAAATATGTACGCGAATGAACTTGACACTTGTAAGTATTTGTAATGAAATATGTTGTTTTCAAGTTAACGATGTGACACGTTTTATTGACACATTGTAAGATTAAATGATATACATACATATCTTAGTAATTGTTCACTTGAAGTCCCACTTTGTGTAGTACTTTTTGATTTACTTTTGATTTGACGATTTATCTGAATCAAAAAAAAAATATTAGTCATTCCATTTAGAAAACTGAAGGTGATCCTAATATTTCAATAAAAGGTAAGGTAATGAAAAACAGATTAAAGCGCTGTATGTCGCCCTAGGTACCATGGCAACTTTTGTTTGAAACATTTGATCGTACAACGAATACCTTACGAGTTATTCGAGGTCGTCGTGTTAGAAGACTCACCCTGTATATTTAATAACGAAATAAACATATCGAATATAAGAAAAACTCTCGCAAGTCTCATCCCGTACATTCTAATACCTCTCGAAATATTTATTCGAAAACCTCATGTCTGTCACTTAATTTACACAGATTCTTTTAATACACATAGAAGGATACGAATATTCATGGGACTGACTGTGTACTGCTGAAAATGTAGAATAATAGAAATGTAGAAATATTGAGTTAGGTATCGACTTTGCCACTTTGGGATTCGATTGGTCGATGCAACATTGGATTCGTTTCAGCATCATATCGGTGAAAGCAAAATCGTTCGCCGATCGCGAGATACGTTACACCCTGAAGGCGCAAGGTCAAGACGCAGCTGGAACGTTCAATATCGGCCCGACTTCCGGCATCGTGAAGCTCGCCAAAGAATTGGACTTTGAGGACTTGCGTTATCCCCACGTCTACTCCCTCATGGTGACAGCCACGGAGGATTCGGGTGGCTTCTCCACGTCCGTCGAGGTATAACAGCGAATGAAACTGATTTCGTATCGGACTCGTAGTAAATAGTTTCAGCGAGTAAAGAAAAAGGGACTGGTTCGTTGAAATTCGCCCGTGGACACGTTTACGCGTTTCAGTTGACCATTCGAGTCTCGGACGTGAACGACAACGCGCCCAAGTTCGAGCTGCCCGATTACCAGGCCCACAATGTCGACGAGGACATCTCCTTGGGCACGAGTATACTGAAAGTGAAAGCAACGGACGCGGATTCCGGCATGAACGCGGAAGTCGAGTACCTGGTGTCCGACGATCACTTCAGCGTCGACTCGAGCGGGATCATCGTCAATAATAAGCAACTCGACGCGGACAACAACAACGCTTACTACGAATTCAGCGTCACTGCCAAGGACAAAGGTACGCTCGAATTTTTAGAATCGCGTAGCCACCGTATGTCGATTAAATTTACGTCTCGAAAATCGACACGTTGATCTCTACGTCATCTGAGTATATACGGGTGACAAGGATCTTTCCCGAAAGAATTCAGAAATTTACTTCGTATGTTAAGCCTCTCAACTAATTTCGATGCGCTGTCTCAGGCGAGCCTCCAAAGACCGGAACAGCCACGGTGCGCATATACACGAAGAACAAGAACGACGAGGAGCCAAAGTTCTCCCAGCAGGTGTACACGCCAAACGTGGACGAAAACGCCGGGCCCAACACGTTGGTCACGACCGTGGTCGCTTCGGACAAGGACGGCGACAACGTTCGGTTCCAATTCGTCGGCGGCAACACCACCTCGGGTCAGTTCGTGATCGAAGAGATTACAGGTGTGATTCGACTCCACGGGAAGCCGATCTCCTTGGACAGGGACAAGTACGAGCTGAACGTAACAGCTCTGGACGACGGTGCTTGCTGTCCGAACGGAAAGACCACCGCGCACACCAGCACAGCCGTGGTCGTGGTCTTCATCACGGACGTAAACGACAACAAGCCGGTGTTCACGGATTGCAGCAGCTACAACCCGAAAGTCGAGGAGGGAGCTCCGAATGGCAGCACCGTCATCAAGGTGCAGGCCACGGATAAGGATAAAGGCGTGAACGGTCAGGTGAAGTACTCGATCGTCCAGCAACCCAATCAGAAGGGAACCAAGTTCACCGTCGACGAGGAGACTGGCCAGGTTCTCACGAACAAGGTAAACACGCCGTTTTTAATTGGCGGTGGTCGATGCTATAGGGATAAGCTGGTCGAGAAGTGGACCAGTAGGAGAGAATGTATCATTGGGCAGTCGTTTTGGTAAAATTCGTGGGGTTTTGGAAGTTTTTTTAGTTCTTTCGATAGCTTCCAATAATCTATGAATTTCCATTTGTATTTTTAAAATTGCTGCATTACTCGGTTGTCTGGAAAGTCCATGTCGATTTTTGGTAGATAATAAATAACGCGTATACATCCCTTAATAGGTGAAAAGGTTGTGGAACAAAATAGTACCTACGTAATTTAATAAATATTTATCAAAATTCAAATGCGCCTTTGAATTTTTCTTAAAAATTGACACGAACTTCCTGGACGACCCAATAAAAATCACATCTTTAGCAGATTAAATAAAAATGTTAAAGGCGTAAGATTACGACACTGATGTTTTCAGGTGTTCGATCGCGAAGGGGATGATGGAAAATTTGTGTCCGTTACCGTGAAAGCGACGGATCAAGGTGAACCCTCGCTAGAAGGAGTTTGCTCTTTCACTGTTGAAATCACTGACGTCAATGACAACCCACCCCTATTCGACCGTCAGGTGAGTAAACTTATCAAAGTGCACGTAAAATATCGTGAAATGTATTCCGCGGAATATTAAAACTGGCAACATCGCGTATACAAACTGTAGTAGTAAAAAGTAAGCTTACCATAACAATGAGAAGCGAGACAAAGCTTTCACTCGAATACGACGAACACGATTGTTTGCTACTTTATATACACGTTGCACGGAATCATTTTTAATCAGATTCAAAGAATATTCGCGCGCGTAACTCAATAGAGGCTCCGTCTCCGTTTATCTCGTTCGCAGACGACGCAAGTTGCATTTTCCACAATTTTCTATTATCTCGTAGAGAAACGCCGGTGTTGTTTGGTCGCCGACGGAAAGAGCGAGGCGGGGGATGAACTAAAGAGGAAAATTGCTTTTCACCACATGGTCGCATTGCGCAATTTGTTGCCCTTTGTGATCTCAAGCAGTAACTATCGGGGAATTCAAACGGGCGTGTTTCAAAGAAATGCAAACGACTAACGATCGTGGCTGTTTGCACTTTGTACGCGGAATAAATTAACGGTCTCTTGCTCCCGATGAACGGAAATTGTTATCAGTACTTTGCACTTTATTCGTACGTTGCTCGTCAACGTTTCTTCCATTGTTGGCGCGATACCATTTCGTATAACATGAATAAGGAAGTTCGAGTTTTCTTTAGTTTGACTTATCGAAAGAACTTCTTACGAAGTTGCGATTAAGATTCGGACGTAACGACCTGACGTTCGAGTCTTCTTTAAAATGATTTATTTAAGCGAATTCTCCAACTTCTCTAATCATAGATACATCTTAACTGATTTCCTTTCTATTCGCAGCGATACGTAGAAAACGTGAAACAAGACGCGAGTATTGGAACAAACATTTTAAGAGTGTCGGCATCGGACGAAGATGCCGACAATAACGGTGCGATAACCTATTCGTTGACCTCGCCAAACAATGACCAGAGCTTGGAGTACTTTGAGATTCAACCAGAGTCTGGTTGGATCGTCTTAAAGAAGCCTCTAGACGTGAGTATTCCCATTGATGATAATCTACATATGCGTCTCTCTCTAACAGTAACAACAGAAATGGTTTTACCTGGAGGACCGACGTGTGTTCTCGAGCGAGAAACGTCCGCTTCTTCGTCCAGCCTCGACCTCGACATTTGTCACCGTTCGCCATTTGTCGCGCAACGAATATCGTTATTATAATCGTGCAACGTCGACCTGCTTGGCTGTTGTTTAAACAACCATCGGGCAAATGTACATTTCGTAGATTGAACGATTCGTTTGCTGCGAAGAGCCGAATCAAAGCCGTGAATCCACGTCGCGTTCTCCAGCATTATATATGCCCTCGTATACTCGCACACGCATACACGTACCTTAGGATGTACCTATACGCGCGTGCGTGTATACATATGATAGAATATATATAAATATACATTTATATCCATATTTATACTATATATGAATACGAACTTGAGTGTACACCTTCTGCCGATATATTGTACGTTTACGTTCACTTACGTTCTTTAACACGAATCCGTTTTGTTGCTGATCGGATAACTTTGTATACTAATATGCGTTTGGTCGGCAATTATTTCTCTAATTATCACTAATATGCAACGAAATGAGTTTCCTTTTTACGGCACATGTATAGAACTTTTTAATTCCCATTGATATGCACAATGTGTTCACTATGGTAAATACTTAGCTATGCCTGATTTCCTCAAACGCTTCATGTACCTGAATCGATCGACCGTTCGGGCTATTTTTGCAACAGAACACTCTCTCTCTGTCTCTTTCATTCTTTCTATCGAGATCATGCTCGCGGCGCGAGTACCCGTAAACAAAAAAAAAAAAAAAAAAAAAAAAATAACGATTCCAAAATCGAACTTTCGAACAACCTCTTTGTCCAGTTTTTCGTTTACTCGCCGTGATCGATTCTACCATTTTTCGTTCTCCATTTATTCATTTCCTATTTTGGTCTAGCTTTCGTTCGATCATTTTCTTTCTTTCCGTTGTTCCTTCGACGAACTGCTTCGGTTCGAGGAAGTCTGTGTTCCGTTCGTTTCATTTTGCGAACACGCGCCGAACAGTAACCGCAATTTTCTTGTCATGATTTTCACGCGCGGCAAACTTATTCGTACCCGCGGAAGAATCGCTCGCGCGTCAAAGACGCACGCGATCGAACCCCGCGGCGATGATCGAGCGCGTGCACTTTCTCTCACTTTTCCATACCTTAGCCAACGGAGAAAGATGGTCTGCGTATTTTTGTTCCCCGGTTACTTTTTTGTACACGCGCCACAGAGCCGCGGCGAAACAACCGCGAAGGAACGAACCGAATAACGGATCGAAAGGAAGGGAAACGATCGATTACCCAACTAATTACCTTTAATTATTCTCCTTAAACTAAATACTAATGTGAATGTTTTTCAAAAGGGAAGTGATGTTTTTTGAACTTCCAGGAGCAGGTGGGAACGACATTTTTTGAGCCCCACGTACGGTGTACTTCAACCTCTACGCATTTTGTGGTGCATCAGACATAAACAATTTTTGAAAATGCTTGCATATTTTATATGAATGTGTTTTTGATTCCTTTACAGGAACGGATCTCGCTCTCGCTCCTACATCCTTCCTCTCTGCTCTCTGCTCTCTCTCTGTCTCCCACCTCCACCCACGTGCCTCTGTCTCTCATGTTTCTCCGTTAAACTTTCGGTTCTCTTCTCTTCTGTTCTGTTCGCCTACGTTTGTCGGGTACACTCTTGCATCGTGATTCGTGCGTGGCTCGCTCTGAATTTTCTTTCTTTTTCTCCTTTGATTTTTACGATCGTTCGGCGACGATCATCGATGGAACAATCGTTTTTACTGTTTGCATTTTGTTGTCGAAAGCATCGAAGCGTACGTTCGATTTCTCTCTGATTTTTCGACCTCTTTCGTGCCAGAAACAACACGGTTTAACAATTTCTCGTTTCTTTGCATTTTGAACATTTCTCATATTTTTCTTCGTTTCTCGTCCGTTATATTTACTCTTCATCTGACGTTTCCCGGCTTTCGTCTCCCTATATTCTCCCGCCAAAACCACGACGTGACTGACAATGAGCAAAAAAAAAAAAAAAAGTAAAAACATAAATAAATAACTAAATAACAAAAAGAGAAACGAGAGACAATTTTTTGCCGAGAGCGCAATAACGATAAACCGTAAGAAGTCTGTCCGTGGTGTGACATTTTTTCTTCTGTGATTGGGGCGGCATACCACTGTCGTAACGAAACAGAAACTAAAACGGAATAATGCGGATCTATAATATACACGACGAGCCAACGTAATATATGCATAAAAAAAAAAACTAATCCACGGTAAAAACGTCCATCGGTTTTTGAGTGTCGTTATAAACGAAAGAATCAGACGAGGGGTCGTCATAATTTTTTTTCCTTCTCTCTGTAACTCCGAACCACCCGTCCACGATCCCGCCCGCCCTATTTTCTCTCTCTCTCTCTCTCTCTCTCTCTCTCTCTCTCTCTCTCTCTCTCTTCTCTCTCTCTCTTCTCTCTCTCTCTCTCTCTCTCTCTCTTCTCTCTCTCTGTCTGTCTCTTTCTTATTTCTCACGTCACCCTGTTCCTCCCGATGCCTCTTTAAACGCATTCTTGCTTGCATGCAAATGCCTGCATTGGTTGATTTCGTAAAGGAACTAATTTGAATTTCTTATTGTTTATGTTTGTGTTCATTGCACCATTTACTTTCTTCGGATTTGATGATGACAAAAAAAAAAGGGCTGTTTTCCAGTAAGTAGGAACCACATTCTTGTGTTTTCACACTTTGCATCGAGAACACAGAGGTATAACGTGCTTAGCAATGTTATACCAGCGCAAGAGAAAAAAAAGAAAGTAAAAGAAAAAAAAAAGAAAGAAAGTATAAGTATGATATTCGTTGCAGTACACTAGAGCGCCTTTCCGTTCGATTATTGAGTGTGTCAAAGACTTATCGTTTCGAAATTTATATTTTTTTTTTTTTCGTTCGCCTCTGTTTGTTCTATGATTAATTATTATTGTCACTCGGAGACGTCACTCTGTTTTACTTTTTTGTATCGCTATCACTTTCCGTCTCTCTTTCTATCTCTCTGTCTCTTCACTATCTCCGTCTTTGGTCAATTTTTTTTTTCTGTTTTCAATTCTTTACGTTCGGTGTTTACGTTACAAATACTCGCGAGTCTGTACGGTTTCTCTTACGTTTCGTTTGGTTTCGCTCTTTTCTTTCGATAACGTTCGCTCGTGTCACCGCGCCTTTTTGTTCGTTCTCTCGTCCTGGTCTCGAGCGTATCCGCAGGTGAAGGACCTCTTCGATACCGCCGATAACGATTCTCCGGACGCTTGCGACGTCTTCGAAAAACTCTGACAAAATTTTTTTACTTCAGTTTGAGTGCATCGAAGCAAAATCTGAAAACTCTCGGAATTGTTGATAGAACTGCAGGGGGAGGGAGGGGAAGAGTACGACGATTGGTTCGTCGATATTTGGCGATGGTCGTGTCGTTTTATTAAAAAATATTGACCAGAGCGTAAGACTCGGTCCAACGAATATTGTATACTCTGGTGAAATGTCTTAAGCTTCTGTTTATGTGTTAAGAGCCATGCACCGAACGAAATATCTCGTATGTTTCGGATGATTAACGTGAATGTTAATCATCTGTGACGTACGTTATCGGCACACAGGGGATTCGTCCGCTAGAAATAACCATATGGATTCGTTTCGTCGCCCTGTGACTTTCAATGTTCCGAAAAAAAAAAAAAAAAAAAATATGTACGTGTAAAGCTTTGTTTTTCGTACGCGTAGATCGAAAAGAACGCTATTCGGGGTAAGTATCCCTTACAGGAACACCACAACGGTACCGTTCGCGCTCGAAACCGATCCAAACGCAGAGCTGACTCGATAATGACAGAAATTTTCAGGTCGATCGCGAGATTGGCAGACGCGTCGAAGAGAAAAATGTCATAAACGCCCCCCCCCCCCCCCCTCCCTTGATTAAAGAGGTCTGGAACGGTAAAAGCGGATACACGCGAGACTGCATGGTCCTTCACTCTCTTCTATCTCTTTCGTTTACGTTTACGCGAATATAAAAGAAACCCTCCGGGTCGTTCACGACGGCCCTGTGTAATCGCGCTCGCCGCCGAGTGACGTGTCTCTCCGTGTGTAAAGGTCAACCGAGAAAAGCCAAAAACAAAGCACAAAGAAAGTATGAAAAAAAAAGTTAAAAAAAAAAACATCCGCCAACAACAGTCCTGAAAAAGTGTCCTGTGAGTTGACGGCCCAATGTTTTGCCACTAGCGTGACAACTATCGCCTGCAAGTACGGGCCTCCGACAGAGGGAAGATGCAAGTCTTGCACGCAGAAGTGGAAGTTCTGTTAGACGTCGTAGACAGAAACAATAAACCACCTGTGTGGGATGTCAATGTATACGGCCCCATTCACATCAAAGAAAATGTCACAGTGGGTACTGTAGTGACGTCGGTGAAAGCCAGGTTTGTATGCCACGACATGACCGAGACAAGACACGTGACATGCCGTGCCGTGCCATGCAGTGCTACTCCCTTTGCCTTCTGTCTCTCTAGATACACGTATTTTTCTCGTCTCCTCCGTAAACCGTTTGTTTCTCAACACCCTCCAACGTCCTTGTCCGCTTCTCGAAAGCCCCGTCTACTCATCGTTGCCTAATTTCTCTCTCGCCCTCTCCGTTCTGCGTACATCGGTTCGTACGACTTAGTACCGTTTCTTTCACCTTGTGTGCGATCTATCGATTCTTGGTTACGTTACGTTACCGACTCTATCGTATTCCCAGTTCTCTTTATTTTTTTGTCCAATGCGTACATGATGTATTTCACGGGAGCTGAAGCATGCATGGTCAAGCGCGGCGCGGTAGATCGCTGATTGGTCGGACACTCCTACCTACTACTACCTACTACTACTTACTTACTACTGTTACTACAACTACTACTACCATTACTATACTATTACCACTACTGTCTATCCCCTTACTTATGTTAATTGTTACCAATTCGACGGAGTCGATTTTCCGCAGAACGTTTGGGAATCGAGCGACACCGATCGAGAGATCTCTGGATGTATGGTATACGGGAAGCTCGAAGGAAATACCTGGTGTCCCGCGGAGGTCGGGACAGTTGGAAAGTTGGCTTCAGGAATACTTGACTCGGTTTTCGGGAAAGGTTTAGTTTTAAACGTTGCGAATCGCGAAGGACTGGGAAGGGCAACTCGCAAGGTGCTGTCAGTTGGACCAGTAATAAACCACCCTGTGGTCGTTACCTGTCCTCAAGCTCGCTGGCATTCGAGTCGACGCGTTGCTCATCCCTGTTCTTAACCCTTTGCACTCGAGAGGTGACTCTCAGTCACTACTAGGTTTTCTTTAGGTTTAATCTCTTTGGAACTCGAAGTGGCAATAAAATGATTGTCGTCGAGGCAAAGGTGACCAGATTTTCAAATCTCAAATTAGAGATCTCATTCGAGAAGTCAATATAATCTTAGCCTTCGTGACAATGGAATGCTGAGAAAGCATCTCGAGTTGCTGGTAGATACCAGAAAAAAAGGCTTCGAGCGCAAAGGGTTAACAAAAGGGCGCCGCTACAAAAACTAGCTATCGGTACTTAATGAGACAAAATTTTGAAACTTCGTACCTTTATATACTTTCGAACGTTGAATTCAATACTCTAAACAAAAAAAAAGGCGTTTAAACAATCCTTCTGAATCTTAACACTTGGCATGCGGGCAACGTATTTTTACGTTTTTTGCAGTCTGTCACTAGAGCGTGGGTCACGTAAAAATACGTATTTAGTAGATTTGTGGTGGATACCCGCTAACAGAGGCCCGCTGCACGCGTAATTCGGCGGCGAAGTATGCCCGCATGCCAAGTGTTAAGAAAGAAAGTTGGATCGAAAAATCCCCCAAAATCGTCAAAAATTCCATAAAAGAACCAAGTTACAAAATGTTGTCTCGGTAGCTACCGGTAGCTAGTTTTTCTGGCAGCGGCCTCTCTCGAAGAACGACGGTCTCCGGACCTCTACGTTAGTCGATCAACTCTGTAACGAGGGACACCATGGCTTCCGAGCGCGCTCGCCAGAGACGGATTCGGTGCGAAGGTATTCCCGAGGTACGGGCGAACCGGCTCCGGCCGACTTTAGCGGATAACGTCCCTAGATGTGTACGAGTTCGGAAAACCAGATGCCGGATTGTCCTTAGCGCGATGATCCGTATATATAGGGTAGGCGAGGATATAGCGAGAGATCCAGGTCCCTTCGAATTGGGGTTATTGTTTTTCTTTCACGAGCAGCACACGCAGGTGCGGAAGCGGGCGCGATGTGCATCAGCGATCGCCGAGTTCCTCGTGCGAAGGGATTCATGTGGCGCGTCCGGCGTTCACCACGCTCAGCTTTCAGCTGGCGCCTGGTCCCGCTTTGCTTAGAGCGTAATCGCGCTGTTAGAGGTCTAACCGAGCGAGAGGGCAGCGGCTAAGGCAGAGGATCCAGGGGATCTATGACGAACTAGCGAGACACGATGATTGAACTGGCTACACCAGGGTGCGAAGCAATGGCTGGCAGAGATATTATGTCAAACGAGAAAACACAGACAGATATATACATATATATATATACATACCGCCCCCGCGGGGGGCAGAGAGAGAGTGAGAGCGAGACATTGACGAGAAGCCGGGTGCTCCGGCCGAGATAAATACTCACTGCCACGAGTCATTACGCCTGACACTAACGCCATTGTTTTTTGTTCCCGTTTGTTATACACGCGGTCTGGTGTAGCGCGAGATGTACAAGCTGCAGGCGATGGCCCAAGACAAGGGCTACCCGTCCTCGTCGCGAACGGTGGAGGTTCAGATTGACGTTGTGGACCGTGCGAATAATCCGCCCGTATGGGACCACATAATGTATGGCCCGATCTACTGTAAAGAGAACATAGCCGTTGGGGCTAAAATTGTGTCTGTTAAAGCCAGGTCTGTCACACTGTTAATGCTCCGTGCGGCTCTGCACGAACCCGCCCTGCACGCAATCTCGTGGCAATATTGTTCTTGTGCACGTTAATTGATATTGTGTACGATTCCATATACACGCATCTACACCACTAACACACATACACACACAGAGATACACTCGCGCTCGCGTACAGCGATCACGCGGGTGTAAAATATCGCGCGGATCATAAATTATATCGAATCGCATCGAGTGTCGCTCGAACGTAGTACCGTCTTTGTAATTCTCGAACGTCTCGACGCGTCTCTCGCGTAGGGAGCTACGAAGAACACCCCTGTTGCTTTTTCTTCAATCTCCAATCCGTTCGATTCCGAATTCCGATGAACGATAAACCCTTGCCGTAACTTTTCGGAGAATTCCGAATCGCATCCAGGGGCGTTCCTCTCGAGCACTCCAGAATAGTCGTAGAAGCTGTACCAACGCTTGACAGAGTAAAGCAGCGTGCTCAATCGTAATATCCTGCTCGTTCGGGAGATCGTCATAGAACTTGACGTATAGTAATATCGACTTGGTATCCCGATGCTGTTGCATGCCTCCGTCGTGCTCGCGGAACCGACGCCGCGAGTCCTTCGAGGTTATCGAGACAGTCCCGTTCCTTGTTTTCAAAGTTTCACGGTCGAACGAGACTCGAAGCGATTCGTCGATTCTCGATCGGTACCTAATTCGAACCGTCCATCGCTGCACGCGACGTTCCAGCGGACACGCGCACAGATGGACACGCATACACGTCAGGTGGTGAGCACGAGTGTTCGTTTGAAGGATACAAAAGAGAAGGAAGAAAATATGGGGGAGCAGAGCGTTTACGTCGCGTTCGTTCATGCGGGATGCGAGCATCGCGCGCCTAACCGATGCGTTTCCGTTCACTCGAGTGTCGATGCGCGCCTATTATTACCGAGCCAAGTCAAGCGAACCTTCAAAGGCGCGTCTACTCGCGACGTCGTCTTTGTGCCTAAAGCAGGAGACGGAAACGGAGGGGACGGACGTGCGGGGGTGTCTTTGAAGGTTCGGTTGACTTGACGAGGAAGCCAGTGGCGCAAGAGTTGCCCTCGAGGGGGCTGCTAACTTCAAGGGTAAAATTTACGTACGTGACTTGTACGCGCGTTTCTTGACGCTTGCACGAGCCTGTGTTGCGACGGAGGAAGAAAGTCTGTTTCTTGCAGCGATGGGCAAAACCCTAGGCTTCGAATAAATCCGAAGTTTGCCGACGTGTTTGTCTCGTTTCCACTTTCGAACATTTTCCAAAGAAGGAAACGAGACAAACATGTCGGCAAACTTCAGGTTTATTCGAAGCCTAGGGTTTTGCCTATCACTGGTTTCTAGAATTTAGGGATCGTATCGGGTTGGCTCTAGTTACGTAGCTTTCGTATGGTCACCGGTAATGGATTGCGACGTAAAATGCGATATGCACGTACAGTCGGTCCCACACGTGTTCGTATCCTTAGTGACTATTGAATAAACTTATCTAAAATAAATGAGGGTTTCACGTTTCCAAATAAATGTTGCATTATAAGTAGAATGCGGATTTGTATGCATTTATAGACAATTTGAGTGTGTAAGAAACTGCAAATTGCACACAGTATGTAACATTACATTCAATTTTAATCAGTCTATTTATGTTTGAAGTACGAGACTACGAACATTAGTCGATACATGTTACTGTTGTGTTAAAGTAATACGTGTGATTTGAATACAAATTAAGTATATAATAATATAAAGAAATATTGAAAGAAAATTCATATCACCATATGTGCAGAGCAAAATAAATTCCTATTTAGGTTGAATTTTTTTAAGTACGTTTGCAAAGACTTTATTTCGCATGAACATCCGCAGTCTAATTATGTATAGCGAAAAATTTACTTGCAAACATCAATCTTATCATTTAATTTAGACAAGTTTCTTCAACGGACATAGACGGATACTTATGGGACTGATTGTATACCTATATGTTTAAAATATAGTAATCAGGACAGTTAGCAACGATGGCTCAGCTTTCTACGTGTCCGAGCGGAACGTCCCAGATGGACTTCCGGTAGGAATTGGTTAATTATGCGTCCAGCCAGATGCCGTGACCACGTACTACAGTACTAGTGGTCGACGCGTTTCATTGTTCAGACTCGGTGCAAGCATAACGTCACGCGATCGCGCGGATGTCGAACGCGTGCCAATTTCTTCCTGTGGTTTTATGCGAGCGTCGTAATATGCAACCACCATTTCGCGTTACGAGTATAACCTTTGTGGTCCAACCACGTTATGCATCTTTCGATTCCACGTCGTGTTTATATCGGTGTTGTTTGATACTTGCTTGATGGCAGATGCTTGGGAGGTATCGTTGAGCGTTCTAATTTTATCGAGGATTTGTTCTTAGAGCAAACGATTGATAATTCTAAGGAGTCATTGGTTAACTTTGAGGAACGTTAAACACTTTAGCTACATTACAGAACAGACTTGTATTACATTCAAGTATTAGATTCAAGTAGTACATTCAATTTTGATCGGTCTGTTTATGTTCGAAGTATGAGTTGATTTGATTTATGTTTACATTACAAATATTAGTCGATACATGTACCTGTAATATTCTTTATCAATCTGTATTAGAGTAACACATGCGATTTAAAATACAAAATAAATCAACTCACACTTCAAATGTAAATAGACTCGTAAAAATAAGTACACGTCAAGTTTGTGCTAGATAAAATTTACGAATGAAAAATAATATCTTTTATTCTCGAGTCTTTATTAGTAGCAAAATTCAAAGAATGAACCATCGAAGGCGTTATTCCTTCGAAAGCAACGTTCCTTTCCAATCAAAACTCAATTCGAAGCGCTGGCGATTGAAATTTGTCCCCGATCGGCGATTGGTCGGAGGGTAGCATCGGCTAATCGAGTGACGGATCAACGTAATCGGTGGTGCACGAATGGCGAGTCAAAGCCGCGAACGTCGCGTTCGTTCTAGCGATTCGTCACCGATTCCAGCCGGCGAGAATCGTACGGTGTGCGTGCGCGTGCCGTAAACAGTTTTTTTTTTTGGGCATGTTTTGCAAATAGTCGCTTCCCTCGGGCACAGAACGAATCCTGCGTTTCCGTTGCGCTCGCGATTCCCCATATTTTCTGTTTCTCCTCCGTCGTTCTTCTCTTCTGTTTACGTTTCCTGCACCGGATTGGCTTTTTTCAAAATTCTTTACCACGCACACGTATTGGTTTTTCTTTTTCATTCTTTCGTTTATTTTCGCCCGTCTCGTTCTCGTCGTTTCCGCGTGTCGTCGATTCCCGCGCCGTAAACGTACGCGATACACCCGAAAACGCGCGTCACCGGACACCAACGACACCTGCGAAAGCGATCGACGATCTCGCGGCGCGCGTTCGCCCCTTCCTGCCCGCTGGAGATAGTTGTAGATTCGACAGGACCAATTAACATCATTAATTATCGTTCGGAGCAACCGAAACACCTGTATCTTGCAACTCGAACGATTTATATCGTTTTGTAATTCCATCTCTTTGTTTCCTTGTAACGTATCGTACTCCAAATTGCCTGAACTAATTTGAATTTCGTATATTTCGATCTCCATATTTTCATCGAATCTAGGTCTGGGCATGAAGGGGTGAACTGTATCGTAGGAAGAAATAAAGATCCGTCCTGGAGATCGAACGAGATGTTATACTCAAGGTTCGAAGCTACTTGGCGCTGTTTATATTCCGCGTGATCACTCAGGACCGATCGTTCTTTCGTCTTACGATCACAGGGCGGTGCACGCGATCGAAAACCCGATCGAAAATCCAATTGAAAACCCGATTGAAAACCGATCGATAAAGCGGTAAATATTGAGCTTAATGGAAATTGCTTGCAACGAATGTTGCTCGATTCGAAGTGAACGAGGTAACGTACTATTTAACCCTTCCGCTCTGTGCAAATCAATAACAAGCACGCCTGGCGATTATGTTTCACAGTACGCCCTGGGCAATTTACGTCATATACAAGGGATCCGATAACAATTGATACGTAATTATTCAGTCGATAGACGAGCAATATCGACTAAATTTTGTTTGCCACCGCCAAATGAACGCTTAGTAATTTCGAGTTTATTATTTCTGATAATTAGAATTAAGAAGTTTATAAACTCAATTTCTTTTTCTTTTTTTACTCAAACTTTTTTTGGTTATATAATTGTTCATCGTTGTTTGGAACATCCAGAATGGAATCGTGATTTTATTTTCGAAAAATAACTTTACTGTTTCGCATTGAAAATAGCGAATTGAAAAGTGTCGATAATGATAAAGGGTTCTTCGAAGGCGCAACAACATTCGTCAGACTCGATTTCCATTAAAATCAGTATCCCCGGAATGGTCGAACCTGGTTTCGGTCGCCTGCCCTCGATCCTGTTTACACGAACCATGGTTTGACGACGCGTAGCGTCCGGCATCATTCGCCATCATTTTTCCTTCCGTTCACCGGCCGTTTTCTTTTTCCAATTTTTTGCGAGATCTGCATCGAGTATAGATCATCGATATGTATACATATTATATATACTTTCATACATACGTACTGTACATTACGTGAATGCCGTATTAATTTTTGGGCATGTTTCGTCAGTTGCTTATCTGCGGTAGGTTACCGTATTGTTCTTGAAAGTGACTAATTTTTGTTCCATATATACATACATATATATATGTATCTAATTTTTATTTTTCTTCAGACGTTTGGTGCGTTTCGTTTCGTACTTTCGTTTATCGTTGGAACACTGGTTATATCGTTACCTGTTTACTTTCATCTTTAATTACTTTCGAGAACGTAGTGTGTTCTCGTAGTGGTTCTTTTTAATTTTGCGTGCCGGTCAGAACATTTTTGCGCCAATCAGCGGCAAGCTCTGTAAGAACTTAGACACTTGAGAGTTTTCCTAGTT
The DNA here is from genome assembly GCF_026283585.1 of Hylaeus volcanicus. Taxonomy (NCBI): domain Eukaryota; kingdom Metazoa; phylum Arthropoda; class Insecta; order Hymenoptera; family Colletidae; genus Hylaeus; species Hylaeus volcanicus. Next base: position 7,348,278 of record NC_071980.1, on the reverse strand, counting down.
AGAGCATCTACTCGGGACTTGGTTAGCGGATCGAGTCGGCCGACGTCGATCGACGCGCGAATAAATTGCAAATGCGCTCCGGTAGATTTAAGCGTCGTTCGCGTCGCGTGATTAGGGGCGGCCCGACACGGTGCGACGCTTTCGTCGACTCTGCCGCACGGTCACGTGCCTCTCTGGTGAACCACAAGGGCGAGTGTCAGTCGACGCCGGGGCTGCGAACAATGAATTTTCGTATGCGGTCGATCTATTGCGAACGCTGGAGATGTGGGCGAAAATGACGACGAAAGAGATTTCCTGTGTTCTTTGATTTTGCCGAAGGGAGTACAGGCTAATCGACGAATGTATCACGCTGAAACACCAAGAAAAAAAGTACAGGAAAAAAATGAAAAAAGAAATACACCACGCACCATGGTTCTGGGGACAATTAAAGCACTGCGGGGGTGGATAGGTTCACGCTGTTCCGTTCGTGTCGTTACTGATCTCGTCTCGTTGTCAGAGCGACTCGATGGTGTTCGTTAACTCGCTTTCTATGCCACTCGTAATTAGGGGTCACGAACACGTTGCACCTGCGAGGTGGAGGGTCACGCTTACGAGCTACTAACACTGTCGTTCCCCGATTATCATCCTTTACGTTGTCACACTTCCGTGTCCTTCATCCGTTAGACGTGTCCTGGAGACGCGCGCAAAGTATTCCGGAAAACAGGAAGGGAACAGGAAGGGACTCTTTCTCAACATGCATCGACCATTTCGAAATGGGACGTTGATAAAATAAGCAAACGCGAAAATATGTTGTCGCGCGTACTCGGGATTTAACGTTATCGTTGAATTCGTATGTTTACTTTCACAGCGATTGGTGAGGAAGCCACGAGAAACTGATAACTGCGGATATTTATGCATTTATGACAGGTATAAATATGCAAGTATATACTGTCAATCTCATAAATAGACTCTGGATCTTTATGCAAAATAAAATCATTGGAAACATGCCGAGAAAAATAGAACCTAGATAGGATTTAATTTTTCTATCCAAATATTATAATATAAACTTTAATTTCAATATTTGTTTATATTATTGCATACTCTATCGATTTTGTAGCTTCTTGGACATTCAAATTTCCTATAAATGCATACAAATTCGCGGTCTACCCATAAATATTCGTACCCTCTATTGAAGAAGTTCGACTAAATTAAATAATAGTTTTGATATTATCAAATGAATGTTTCTTTGTACATGTGTATATGGATTAGCTTATACATGTATATATTTACATATTCATCAACATATCTATATTAGGTCTACCGGAAAGTTCTGTCCGTTTTTAGAATAACACAAAATAACAAATTTCTCATACCTTGAATAAATTTGATTGAATAATATAATTTTTATCATTATTTATGACATCGTGCCAGCACGATCGGAATTTGTATATCGTTTTCAACGAATATGCGGATACTTGTTAAAAACTTGTAACCGAAACAGACAGAACTTTCCGCTAGGGACATCGAACCTACCAGTTAATTTAAACAAATTTTTTCGATAGACGTAGAAGGTACGAGTATTTATTATTATACTGACTGTACAAAATATACGTAGCAACATTTAGAAGACCTCTTCTTCACCTGTGGCTATTAAAATTCGAACGTGCAGCAGCATAAACATTCGTGGTCTGGGATAAAGAAAACAAATTGTATCGACGGTGTAATAATTGTCTACCTGGAGTGCGCGATGAGAGAAATTCCGCCGATCTTCGGAATCAATACACACCAGGCAACCGGTGTGCTCTCGCGAATCAATTTGTAAAACTACAAACACCGAAACAGAGTATTTGTCCGTGGCCCAATGCATGGGTGTTTGTCTTTTAGTTGCACTGTAAATAGCGCGAAACTCAACTCCAATTCGTTACCATTTCAAATGGAAAAGTTTACAAAAGCAATCCTTCCCGGAGTCCAATATCAAACAAACAGGAATGCTGCGAGCCTGTCTAACAGATTTCGCTGGACAACAGCAATTTCGCTCGATGGTTGTACCAAGAGGCTAACGAAAGAGATGCTTAAGCGTTTCGTTAATAATTCGTAACCCCGACCCGTTATTGTAACAGCGATCGTGTAATTTTCAGAAAATCTTTGACGAGGTCGATCTTTTCAACATCGAAAGGAATAGCAGCGACAGCGCGTGAATTTTCTTTAGAATTTTGTCGAAGCCTCGAACGGACCGCGAATTAATTGACCGGATTGTGTCAAAGTCGTTGGATTACCGCGGATCGTTAATCACGATTATTCCCGTTTGGATCTCACGGTCAGTTATTATTAAAAATCGAGTCACGGAATTTTTAATCTTCTCAGTTCCGCTGCAACTCGTTAGAAACTTTAATCCCTGCGCGTATTATTAAATCGGGAGCTTACGTTTCAGGCTAGCTCGAAACTGAGGATCCAGGGAATGATTCATGACTCGAGAAATCGACGATCGTCGAGACCATCGGTGATATCATTTTTATACGATACTCGGATTATATTTGATTAACAATCGAATCGTAACTTTCAACATTTAACGAAAAAATTTGTTTGTTAAAATGTTATCGAAAGGTTATTTAGAAAAAGTTATTCAACGAGAAGTTGGTCAGAAAAACACGCGGCGGGTTTTGTTGCGCTTTTAAGCTGCTTTCGTTTGCCGTTTCTTTTTTATAACTCACGGTTTAACGGTACCCGATGAAAAATAATATCGCAATTGTTTATTAAATCCGATTGAATTTTTGTGCGCCCGGATACACAACGCGTTCAACGATCGTCTCGCGTAATATCACTCGCAAATGAACGCGGCGCAATCAGATTTCGCGATGGAAATTCCATTACCGTGCCTCGACATTACTATCTGCGACAGCTCGTAAGCAATTTCTATCGCGTTTTAATTTATTCCTCCAAAGAAATCGCGATGTTCTTACGGAGTTTTAGTTGGCAAACTCGATATTAAATCTCGCTCGGAAAATCGAGCGATCGACGCCGTTTTAAATAGACCCAAAGTACCGATCGAACTTCGTATCAGAGTTACCCGTCTCATTTGGAAAATCCATCTTTCGAGGATAGTTCATCCGCCATTTAAAGCGTCCCAGAATTAGGGACACGTCGGTGCACGTTGGAGAAAGAGGATTCACCTTTCTCAAGGGATTTCCTTCATAAAATCGCATTTGAAATAGCCGGAACCGTTCGCAGTGGCTGCAAACATTCTCGAGTCGACGTCAAACGGCATTAATCGTCGAAAAATTAATGCAAAGCTGGATTTACTTTCGCTAAGCTGACCGGAGCGGTCTCATTTATGAATGACCTTTTCGGGTACGCCTCTGGAAGCGGCCGCGAGCGCTCGTTTGTGGATTGGACGCCGTTTATCAGAATTCTGGACCGACGGTCGACGTCCGAGGACGCGGCGACGTCGGTTTCGGGGAGTGTTCCGTTTCCTTCTTCGACGCGATCGGACGTTCTCTTCGAAGCAGTGTTCCGTTGGTCGGTCCCGTTGACAAACGGCGCCATTAATTCCGGAGGCTTTTGAGCGCTCGACGAGCAGCCACCCAGGCTCTCCCTTGGACGTCTAACGGATGACCAGCGTCGTACAGGCAACAATAATGATCGGTGACCGCGTCCTGGCCAATTCATAAAACCAGCTTCGAGGCGTTCAATCGGAAAGCATTCTTCGCGAGAGCATCGAATTTCATTCTTCGCTCGAGTCCTAACGCTCCGCGAGGAACGTTCTGGAAAATATTTGTACCAATCTTCCCTTTCTCGAAGATTTTAATCAAATCGTACACCGGTTCGGAGGGAATATATATTTCAGGAGTGATTCGGTTGAATATAAAATTTCAGAAAGGGCGACAGAGTTTCTTGATTAACTTTTAAAGAATCTAAAATCGTTTAATCGTACTCTCAATTATTCTTCTTATGTTACAGTAATTTCAATTGAACGAAGTTAGGCTTTCATCAAGGATCGCCGTCACCGATTATAATTTCGAAGAGGTCCAGGAGCAGCGTCGATAAAATTCACGAAATTTCGTCGATTCTTGCGACGAATATCCAATTCGTAAATTCCTCTAAGGATCTAATTTGCTCCCGCGCCTCTGAAAATCGTCCTCAGTCGACCGACAGTTCCCGTAGGATCGCAAAACACGATGAAACGAACGTTCCATGGTAGAGCGCGAACACCTCGGCGCATCGTGACAAGACACCTCTAAACGTATCCGCTCGCTGGGGATGGTAGCTGGGAATGGTAGCTGGGCCGCGGACAATGGACGGTAGCTTTAGAATTAGCAACGAGACTACTCGGAGAATCGTATTTCGTGGCCGTGGTGTGCTTAGGTTGTGGATGTACCAAACACTTTTGACTCCGATCACGTGCGGCCTAGACGCAAGGTCTAGAAACGGAAAAGGCAGGCGACGACGGGAAATGCGACGCGTTAGGCAAATCACGTCGAATCCCTCGGATAGTTGTCGCGGTTCGACGATTTTCTAGAGCCAGGGACGTTTCGGGGCAAAAAGAGATACAAATAAAAAACACATGAAAAAATAAAAAAAACGAATAGCAGAAAAAAGAAAAGAACAGTAGCGCAAGAAACGAATGGATGGTACAGTCGACGAATCGCATGGTGGTATCTTTCGTTTCGAGTACTGTACGCGTCCAGTCCTCTCTTCTTAGTCGGTAATATTGTCTAGTCTTGTATTGTTTCGATATACATATGTCTACCCTAGGAGATTTCCGTTCTCGTTTCTGTTTCCGTTTCCCGTTTCCGTTTGTTAAGTCGACTCCGTTGCGGAGCTGATTGCGGACCCGGCACGATTTTGTAACACGCGACTCTGGTGTGTGTCGACAGCTCGGGGATCGACAATAATCCGACGGTGTATTACAAGCTAATGCCCGGCTCCACGGCACAGACCAACAAGCTTCACACGTTTTACATACAGCAACGGGGCGATCGAGATGAGACCTGGGCGGACATCAAGGTCAACAATCAGCTGGATTACGAAACCATGAAGGAGTACAATCTGACCATACGTGTCGAGGTACGTGCGAAATAAGACGTCGTCGGGCTCCGAGTAGCTGGCTCGAATCCCGAACGCTGTCAGCGATCATTCTAGATTTCTCTCGGCAAACTTCCAGTCCGCGAATTCCTGAAGTATGGTTTCAGCGCGTGCTGGATAACGAAACGCGCGGGGGCTGCTCTTCGTTTGATTCGAAAATTGGGCACACCGTGACGAGTTTCCGTCGTATAATATTAGTTCATGTATAGTAATATAATAGTTAAGTTTAATTTGTAACAGGGAAAGTGTGGGATATCGACTAGCATTGTAAGAAATTAATATAAGTAAAATTCGTACTTGGTCGTCGTTATTACAGGGACCAAAATAAGAGTCATTCTAAAATTTTCAACGATAAAAATCATTAATAAAAGATTGATTACTATTGAAATTCAAGATAATCAACGCAGAATATGAGGAATAGAAATCGAAGAATAAAATGATTAAAAATTGTTACGAGCGATCGAAATAAATTTCTGTTATCGATAACTGTTATGAGCCATCGAAATGAACTTTTCTCAACATATTATGAGCGATCGAAATAAATTTCTCTCGACGATAAAATTTAGCATCAAGAGAAAACTTTCGGTCACTTATAATCTTTATTTGTAACCAATACGATTTAAGTCAATGAAATATTTGTTATACCATGATACTTTTTCTTTTCACTTATAACAGTTATGGTCCCTGATTACAAGCTTTATTTTTTGACTTATCGGAGAAGTTACATCGTTGTTATACAAATTTACACTCTAAATAAGAGTACATCTGTATATAACTTTCAAAAAAAAAAAAGAAGGAATGTTAACGAAGCTTCCTACGACGATTAATCGTGAATCAAGCCACCTACGCTTTACACTTTGGTGCAAATCTTGGTCACGCTGGAAATTCACCCCAAAATATTATAATTTAGTCCCCGTTTTTTCAAAGCACGATCCCGTGCACGGTCGAGACATTCCGCAAGCGAGTGTGTTCCTCTCGAAGTTTTTGAGTGCCCTCGGAGTGCAATCTCCATGGTTAAATAACCAACGTTCTTTAATCCTTTTACAAACTGGAAGCGGAGCAACTTGGGAATCCGCTTACGAATCGCGGTATTATTTATATTCCGGCAGTGCCGCTGCACTGGAATACCTGTAGCCTGTATTTTCGAGGCAGTAAGTACCACGGCGACGACGGAGTGTACTCCCCCTCGCGATTTCTGCGTTAATGCTCATTCGCGAGTGAAAAGACGTCCATCTCTTTTCATTTGCTCGAACGAGCGCTCGGAAAACTCGCCCGGGATACCCAAAAATACCCGAAGCCGTTCGGGCTGATGGAGCGGACAATTTATCGAAATTGGAAACCCGCGACACGAATGGCACGAAAATACCGAGGCGTGTGTAATAAATCGCACGGAAGTCGTTTCATCACGTATCGATTTCTTCGCGATGTTCGAAGAAGAAGAAGAAGTGTCGGGGATGATACTCGTGTCGAAATTGGTGGCCATCGTAGGAAGCGATCGAGTCACCATTTCGTTGATTTCGAAATGTAGGACTGTCGAATTCGACGAATTTTTATCATCGAACTACTAGCTTCTTGATTCCTTCGATAAAAGCAGATGCGAATTTTATTTATATTTCTTCTCATATCCGAAACACGATGAGAAACGCAACGGCGACCCGCATACCTTGTATTATTTATTTTTGCATTCCATTGGATTTCATTGGCTCGCTCAAGATCTCCACCTTTGATTCGATTTAAATTCACGGTGTCCCTCGATTAATTTATCAAATTGAACGTCGCAGCCCCTAATTAATCACGGTTACGTTTCGCGCGAAAGTTGGGGGCACGATACTGAATCGAACGGAAAATAGAGTGTACACGCGAGATAAAGGCAATTCTCTCTCCTGCAGAACAATGGCGCCCAACAACTCGCATCTGAAGCGACCGTCCACATTATCCTGGAGGACGTAAACGACGAAATACCTTTGTTCACCGAACGTGAGCAAGAAACTGTACTCGAGGGCGAACCAGTCGGCAGTAAGGTTACTCAAGTCAACGCTATCGATAAGGACGGCACTTTCCCGAACAATAAGGTGAGCGCACAGATCGCGAGTATCCATTTCAGCTGATACACGAAACACAGCATGAATTTTAAACACCTTCAAGTAATTAATAATCATTCCGTTTGGAGCGTTGTTTCGATCGTTATTTATCTGATTATAATTCTATTAAAATAACAAGGTATTTCTCTTTATGACTCTGGCCAGTAATCAGTTCGTTACTATAGAGTGAACGAGGAACGAGGATTATTCCGATGTTATACTTCGTCGCAGAAATTCATTCGGGAGACGTTGACCATTTTTGCGAGGAAACGGTTGAAATAAATTGAGCGCGGGAATTTATATTCGTGTAAAATGCATGAGATGCTGGCAGTATCGGAGATCGATAATCAGACGGCATTAGCTCGAAAGAAATTTCGGAGCAAGTGGTGGTTTCTTGACTTTGGTAACGATGCCTCGACCTAACTAGAGTAAAAGCAATTCTCGTGCACGAGAATTCAGCATTACCGGCCACGTAGTATTTCATTTGTACATTTTTTAGTTGTCCGAGATATTTTCACCCGAATCGTTAAGAATCGAGGAACGTATCGTTACGAATGGTTTACGATCGAAACTCGTAATTGGAATCGACGCGAGCCCGCGAGCGCCGGTTCAGTTTCTGTTAATAAGTATCATAGTTTCCATCGGGTTAAACGGACGTATTATTATTCCGGGCTGAAACTTTGTTAATTTCGCGGAGTGAAATTGTGTTTGTCAAAGTCGCGATTGTGATGGAAACACCGTGTAACTTTCTTGCGTCGCGTAATACCATTACACTTCAAAATACTGTAATTATATTTAATCGCTCGAGCCTCGTCGCGGCATAATTTTATACGCCGCGCAGTTTTATTGCAAACAACGTGTCGCGCAAAATCGTCAACGACGCTTCGTGTAAACGAACATTTATTCACCGTTACTGTCATCGCGCTATAAACGCGGACGTTGAAAGTAATGTTTAGCTCGTTACGAGTGCGTTCGAATTGTTAATCCGAGCTTCATTGCTAATCGAAGAATGATAATTTTATGGTTTCGGGGAAACTATTACCCGTTTCGCGTCGGGATTTGTTTTAAAACCATTTGAAGAAACTAGAAATGTTGCGATCGAATCGATCGATATAATGCACGTAGAGAATTCAGAATATTAAATCTCAATGCTTTACTTATAACTCCATTATTCGCAACTCCATCTTAATGATCAGAAAGTTTACATGTATAATATTAGAGTTTAAGAGTCGTAAGCAGTTTGAAAAAAAAAAAAAGCGGGAAACTTTCAAAGGGCTGGCCAGCGTTGACCACAGCTGCGTCGAAAGTGTTCAGAATGCACGAGAGACGCCTTTAATTTTCGCGACGGTTTCCCTCGAAATTTCTACACCGTCGCTAAGTTCTTTAACGTGAAAAGTTTGCAGAGAACTGTTGAAATAGGGTCGACAGGGCTCAAGGACGTTCGTTACTCTAGAATATTTTAATGAACCCTTCCGCGAGCTTTGATACATTTCCGATGAGATTGAAAGTATGCGACGTCGCTTACGTCACGCGTTCCGACGTTAATGATTCGATTATGAGGTTATTTGCTTCGAGAATCAGTTCATGGTTTAGCAGTAGGGATGGTTTCGGCACAAAGAGCAATATTAATACGTCCTCGCCTCGGATCCGCCGGTTGAACTCATTACAAATGCTTTTCTGGATGTATCTTGCTTAGACGTGGCCTAATTCGACGCGAAACGTGTCAATATTGCACTTTATGACAAAGTGGTGTCCGTTATTAAACCACGAACTGCTTTCGAGAGCAAAGGATTTTGCGATTACGTTCAGATTCCGTTCGTCGTTCTGTCCAAACGTGTGTTAAATCTACGTAATTATTTCTAGTTGGCCATTGGAAATTTTCTTTTGTAAATTCAATTTTCCCAAACGATTCTTCGAGTGTTGCAACTTTTTGCCAATAGATAGCTACATTTGAGACGATTTTCTCGACGTTGCGGTTGATCTGATTTCTTCTTAGAATCGGAGACTGATCGAACGATTAATCACGTCTAAGGCAGACTCCACTAGAAAAGCCTTATTGATGAGCCCTATTAGTAGATCCGGGAGGAAGCGTATTAATACCGCTCCCACTGATTTAATCTGAAGAAAAGAGACTCTTAAGTTTCGTTGACGTGGAAATCCGGAAATCCAACCGAAGTACTATCCATGTATATCCATATATATAACTCCAAACGAAAATCCATACCGTTCAAAAGAATTTTCTTCGCTCGCTAATTTCAAGTTACTTACGATTAATAATCGTGCAATAATTAATTGATAAATCGATTGTCTGTTGAACATTTTCATTGCCTGTGTCTCTTCGAAGTGTGACCATTAATGTCATCAATTATGCCCATATTTACCATTCATTCGCACGTATTATTAATGGAGCACTCCCTTTTAATTAATTTAATTGACGCAGCCATCGATATTACCACCACTCCATCAAATATTCTGGATTATAGTTTCGAAACTAATATCGAATATACTCTCTACACGTCGCGTCGCGTGTTCCCTCAGTTTTTAACAGAATCCTCTCGTTCAAATTTGTTGGAAGCGCCACGAACACGATTCGCGTGGGTCGATTCGCGTTGAATGTCCCATGTTTCTTTTTTTCTCTATGTAGAACAGTATTTTCAAAACTTTCTATGACGCAATAGTGTTACAGATACTCGTATCATTTTTATCCTCGTCCATTTTTTTACTTTAACGTAGAACGTATCTTCAACTCTCCCAAAATAGGTTAATACTTATGTTGGGAGACATATGTTCGCACATCTTTTTCGCTATGTCCAAGATGAAGAAATGGCAGCTTGGGATTCCTCTCACGTGCAGCCACAAAATACAGCCAATATGGTTGTACCCGAACCGTATGGTCCATGGTGTATATTGCAGCGTAGATGGCAATCATTGTACATTACGAGACACCAATTGTAGTACCACTGTGTCCTCAGATTTTCAACGAAGCTTCATACAATGCTATTGTAACGTTTGATTCTTTTCCAAAGGAACAAACGCTACACCCAGAAAGCTCTGCCAGTAGTACCCGAGAAGTACCGAGTTCCAGTCAGACCAAGTTTAATATTACATCATAAAACTTAAATCTTGTGTAACATTCTCGCCTAGGGGTTTGAGTGTTCCAAATTAGTACCTTAAATTGTACCAATGATCTCAGCACTCTTAGCTTATCTTCTCGCGAAATTCTCCACCTCTCCAATTTTGGTTTCCTTCGAAGGTCACTGAGTTTAGGTCAAACTAATTTTAATATCATAGTATAAAACTTAAATCTGATGCAACATCTACATAGGGTTTCAATGCCCCAAACTAATACCTCAAATTATATCAATGATCTCAGCTTACCTTTTCGCGAAATTTTCCACCTCTCCAATTTCGGTGTCCTTCGAAGGCCACCTAGTCAGTCTAATTCTAATGTCATAGCATAAAATTTAAATCTGGTGCTACATAGAGTTTCAATGCCCCAAACTAATACCTCAAATTATACCAATGATCTCAGCTTACCTTTTCGCGAAATTCTTCACCTCTTCTAATTTCGGTTACCTTTCCACCGCCTCACGTTCGGCGATTTCTGTTCCAGGTGTCCTATTACATCGTGGACAGTGTCAGGAACGAGGGAAAGGACTACTTCGAGATCGACAAGGACACAGGCGAGATCTCCACAAAAGTGATTTTCGATCGCGAGAACCAAGGAGCGTACGCACTGGAAGTGGAGGCCAGGGACGGAGCACCATCTGCGCGGCCCAACAGCAAGGGACAACCGAATTCAGGTACGTGGATCGTCGAATCTTGTTCGAATAGACGTAAAAATCAGGAGGGGGGGGGGGGGGGTCGAGAATATCGAACGGTTGTTCGAAATTGAATCCCCATAAAAAAGTCGAGATCGAAGGCTTAAGCCAGGAGGCGCAATCGCGTTTCTCCTGTGGAAAAATAGGAACGGGGGAGAGACGGCCGGCGTTCTTTAAACGGCGCTCGTTCGCTGATTTAGCGACGATGGATTTGCGAATTTCCACCCGGAGCGAAAAATGGAGAAACGGTTCAACTGAAATCGAGCGCGAGAGTCGCGAATCGAGGGGAAGAATGGGATTGCGAAGAGAAGCGGATTGTAGGAACGAAGTGTCGAAGAATTGTTACCGAGGAAATTGGAAATTCTGTTTGTAGATGTAATTAGTGTCTGGACGGGATCCTACGTCTAGATATATTTAAAAAAATAACATCCAAGCTGTCGGATGGTGCAGCTGCCATCCGTGCAGGTAGTCGGAGGAAATGTCTCCGACTGACACATTTTTCGCCTTGCCTGAACCGCGGAAGCAACTTTTTACGGAACTTGATGTGTAGCGTGGTCACGATTCTATGAAAGCGGAAATAGGTATCGCGAAAAATGTCATGACGCTCACTCCCGTCCGTAACTCGTCGGACACTCCGCAAATGTAGGGTAAGAACGAGTCGACGTTAAGAAATGAAAGAAACTTATTAACTCTTCGCATCGCCAACAAAACGTGAATCGTATTTTCCGTTAAGAATTTCAGCAACTAGTAAGCAATTTTAATTGCGTCTTTGATTTTCAATAGCTCGGATAATTTTTATTAACAGTGGCATTCAGTCGAGTAAATTTTCTCGTATTTCCGGAGTAAATTCATTTAGTTTTCTCGTTCATTAAAGCTTCCGGAGGAAATTCATTAAATACTCCTTCTGAAACGTCAAATTCGTTTAATTCATTTTGTTAAAAGTCGTTATATGCCACGCTACATGAGTGCTTCTTTGATTTTAGAAGCGTTTCTTCTAATCTAATATCGACGGTAGATTTCCGGAATACGGAAACGTTATTTCACGTATTCCAAAGGAAGCGTTTACCTGTTGTTAGTTGTTTAGCCTTTGGGGAAATAGCTCCAGCGCCGCGTACCGATCGCCCAAGGAAATTTCGGAAGGAATAGCGTAGCAATTTCGCGAGCGGAACCTCTTTATAAGTTAGCGAAAGAGCGTACTTTGCATTTGAAAGCGTCATATACGCCACTTCGTACTCCGAAACTGTACGTTCCCTAGTTTCTATATATCAAAGAGAGTTCGAACTTTAACGATGTTACTGAAAATACAGTTTTTAATGAAACGAGTGGTCGATGAAAGGCGGAAACGCTATTGAGAGACCCGTACCTTATTTTCTATTTCAGTGTTTCTCGAGCTTCGCCTCCTCGTGCAATCTTTCGATAAATAAAAATTCTTGGCGGATTCGTTAAAGTGGAATTACTCTTTTCTTTTAATACGTTTCATAAAAATTTCTTATCAAACATATTTTCGAGTAAAACTGTTTCGTCGCAAATGAAAAGTCTTCTATTACTTCTAGCAGAACGGAACGCGAAAGACGATGAACGTATTACGTGTACGGAACGATGTTAACCGGACTGTACAAAAAAATGTCGATTGTTTCAAACTTTCAAGCATTTCATTTTCCAGTTTTCGTGTTGATGTTTACATTGCCGACGAGAGAAAACTTCTGACAGATGCTTTTTTTTTACCACGAATAAAATACAGAGATATTTTTTTTGTTATATCGCTGCGGAGCACGATGTTTTCTTTATCGCGAGATTTCGCGTGTCACGGTTTGAGAAACGCTGTTCCACACGTGACGCACGCCATTTAGCAGTTCCAGAGAAATGATAAATTTTTATTTGTCAGATTTGCCTGATCGATACCTTTTTCTTCTTTATACTACTACCACCTGCTTCTGACATTTATCTACTCCTTCGAGGATTTCGCTCAATGTGACATTGAATTTTATTAAATTCATCCGCCTCGAAAACTTGGACGTTTTTCTCCTTTACCGTCGCGTGTGTTTTATTGATTGACTGTCCGACCGATGTAACTTTTTCAATTTGCGCGAGAGGACACTTGAGCTGGTCTTCTTTTTGGTCTATATAGTACGTAACGCGGACGAGTCGTGAAAATATTTGAATGTTTGGAGTAGAAAATTCATAGCGATTTCTGTGTTTGGTTTCCCGCGAGTGTTTGCGCGCTCGGTCGACCTGATAGGGAAAAGTGCACTCTCGTCGGAAGCTCGGACTTCGACCTGGATAGGATTATCTTCGTCAACAAACGTCGTTCTTTCGACGGGGATCGACTTGGAATTCTTTTCAACTTTCGCGCGCGATGCGTTCCGATATACGAGCTTTTTTCGCGGTGCTGTCTCAAATTTTCAGTACAGTAGAGACTCCCATATCCGAACTAATTGGGAGACAAAAGTGGTTGGATAGGGAAATTTTCGGATAATAGAATAATTACTTTTTTTTTTGCATCGAACATCATTTATTCGAGTAGAAATTAACAAAATTTAGCTTCTTTCAACAACTAAGGATCCCATGTCTTTTTAGCCGCTGTCGAATACCATGACGTGCTTTGAATTTTACTAACCAACCATTACTAGCTTTAAATGAGTTTCCCTGTACTATATTTTCTAATACAGACTTCCGTCTACGAAAATGCAAACTGAACGGCGACTTTATTCGTAACAATAGAACACCGTACTCAGGCATCGCATTTTCCAACTTCCTCTCTACGGAATATTCAAAAGTTCGAAGTTAAGATACGAGAGTATCGATATCCGGTTCTCCCAGGAAAGCTGAACGTTTTTGCTCTTACTGTCGCGCGTGTTTTATCGGCGGACTGTCTGATGGATGTAACTTTTCCAATTTCCACGAAAGGAATCCACGGATCATCTTCTTATCGAGCCTGAGATAGACACGCGTTAGGAGATATATTAGAGTACGTTCGAATTTTTGAAGCTGAAAATAAACTCTGCCCCGATACCTTTTTCGCTCAACTGTCGATTCATTACGGTTACAGGTGGAAGTGATTCTAGGCGCGATTCTCGTAAAGCCACTGCGAGCACCTAGTCCGATACGTTTCCCGGCGCTCTACGACGATCGGAAATCTTTTTGCGAGCAAACGGAACCAAATCGGTCCGTGCCGTTGCAAATAAACGACGCGGTTTTCCACGGCTCGTTTTAGAATTCCGTTCTCGGTGGCGAATTTATCGGCTCGCCGGCGATACGGTATTCAATTCCTTCAGCGACGTCGTAGCTCGCCACGTTCCCGTAGAATTTACAATCGTATGATGTTTGCCTGGCAAATTACTCCCGCACGTGTGCTTAAAGAGAGGGCGCAATTGGTCACGTTTTCCCCACTTTTCGTGAGAGCGCAACGTTTACGTACCAACGTGCGTTTCGGGCCCGATTGTTCGCCCGTTAAATCAACCGTGTTATTTCCGTACTTCGATTCCGATTCGGGCGAAACTTGGTTGTAATTAGAACCACGGAGGGTCGAATCGTATAATTTCTGGAATATGCTAAACTATTATTCTTGTTTTGTTTTGTTGCGATTATTCAATTCTTCGAGAGCTGTAGCTACGCACGGTGGTAGCTTCGACACCTTCGGATTTAGGTGCAATTAACCGGAGACGATTAAAACGATATTTCCTTGTTCGTTTTTATATTTAAGAACGGACAAAGGGAAACGAATCTGCACAAACACGTATTAAAACTACCGAAACTTTGAATAGCTGTAGCTCCGAAACTACCGATGCTATCTTAACGAATAAACAGCCGTTGGAAGCGCTGATGTCTCCCCTTTAAAACGCTTTCCGGTTTTTGTAAATCTGACTTTCCGTTCTGGAGATATCGTCGTCGGAAGAGTGGGGTATTTTTCCGGGTCCCAACTATTCCCCTCTCGCTCGCACGCTCGGGCCTCTCTCTCTCGCACGCAGGCGCCGACCTACCTCAACCACGTGACGTTTGCGGTGGTCAGTTACTTCCGCATTCTTTCCTTGCGTACTATCGTAATAGTATCGCGTACGCATTCCTTGAAGGAGCGGAGGGGGGGGGGGGCCCAGCGTTCAATGGTAACCCCGCGCGTCAGGAATTTATAGCGGGAAACTTTAAAGCCTTGTATCTCCGGAACCGTTTGAGATATCGACTTCTAGCAAAAACCGTTGTAAAGGGTATCGATTCTCCTACCTACATAGCGTACAATCATTGCAATTAGCATAAAATAAACATAATTTTACTCTGAAATTTTATCGATATTTGCGCTTACCTAGAAACCATACATTTCTATTAGTTTACGGTTGTATTAACTTCGAAATGTAATGTTGCATCGTTCGCGTGTGTTGGAAATTTATAATTTTGTTCGGTGATTTTCGCTCAGTATGCAGGCCGAATTAACGCAGACTGAAATTTCTCGAGCGTCCCGTGGAAAGTAATCAAACTTTTGTAAGAACCACTTAATATTGTTTCCAGTTTCATTATAATTCCGAGAAAATAGGTAGTAAGTGAAGCAGGCACTTCCTTCTTGCCACGTGCATAAATAACGCAAGTTCGGAGTGCTCGTTAACGTTACCTACAAAACTCGCGTCTATTGTGAGATTAGTTCAACGTTGTTAATTTAAATCCACGGTAACTGACGTTACAAAGAATTGTTTCTGAACAGAAACGCGTTGTTTAATATACGGTCTTATTATCCTTCTGGGCTTTTTAGGTACTCCTTTGATAACTTTTTTTTGCGAAAAACTGAAAAAAGTCCGAAAATTTCGCGGTTTCTCGACTGTAACGCGGCTGGCTTACGTTTTTGAGGGTTACAAATCTAGATTTATACTATCCGGGTGTCAAAAATGCAACTTTACAGTATTTTATGCAATATTTGGTGTCCAAAACAACCGGTCTGTTAGGAATAAATCACGTTCGACAATGTTCTCGTATCATCGATCGGCCGTACGTCGTTTGTAAAATGCAAAAACTGATTACAATTGTCGACGCTGCCCTCGCACGCGGGCCCGTTCGACGATAAATCCCGTAATGATTGCTCCATTATTGGCTTTTCCTGCGCGTAGATTTTCCCGTCGCGGACCCCGCGAAACAGCGAAATTTATAACGTGTAATATATTTCGTTAGCATATTTGACGCGTGTATCTACATTATATTACGCGGAACTAAATTTCGGATAATGGGCCATTTTTCACGTGGAACGGTAAATTTGTCCGATTAGCTGATTAGCTCGAACGCGAACAACATTTACCCGTATCGCGTGCTCTATTTACCATGAAACGATATATAAATGTGCCGCGCGAGGATTGTTGCGAGAAATTGGTACAATTTTCTTGCCGCTTTACGGGGGTCTGAGAACGAGTCCTTTAACAAATTAAGGGACTTCTGATCGATTGATCTGGGATCGTTTAGAGAAACAAGAAGGACAGAAGGATGTTTATGCTCGTCGGAGTTGATAATAGGATGACTCGAATTACTATCAAATAGTGACTATTCAATAATTACTAAAAAATTAAAAAATGGAAGAAATAACACATTTTTTTTTACGAACGTATTTTATTTACTGAACATATATATTCCTCATAAAAGCTACTTCGGATCCAAAATGAGACTGAAAGTTGATATCTGCTTATTAATTTTTTTAACATTAATCCTAATACAAATATGTGAAAATAAAATTGAAACAACTCGCGTACACTGTACAAAAATGTACACTGGGTCGTCCATCTGTAATCTGCGCTTCTACGTACCATAAATCGTATTTATTTTCATCCAAATATATTCAGGAGTGATCTTTTCTATAGGCTGAAACAATTATTTGTAAAAATTGATAAATGTTTATTATTATTTAGTTATTTGTTTAAGAGTTTTTAAGCTGCTTTCTGGAAAAGTGCTTCAATAAAGATATCGCTATACTTTTTCTTACGAACAAGGTGCTTGGAAAATTAAATAAAGATACTTGGTTCCAGTCGTTTACGACCCACGACAAAGTTAAGTACATTAAATTACCGTCACAAATTGTTAATACCATCGCAAAATAAAACGCCTGGTATATGCTTAGGTTAAACCTAGGGGATTTGTTCATCGAGTCGTAAGATCCAATCCCCTTAAGTGTACCCGCGCCGGGATATTTCGAATAAATCTGATAATTCCTGAAGCTACGAAAGTCTCCAGTCTTTAAAAGCCGACAGTATCGAAGTTTCGGAAACTTTCCGCGGTTTGCCGAACTCGCGAAAACTTGATCGAATACCCGGAGAACGAGCATCGGCAGATTCTATGAATACCAACTGTCGTTCAAATGGACGTTATTTAATTTATAAATCGGTAATTGAAGAGATCGCTCGAAGTACTGTAGAAAATCGATAAGTAAAAATGCCACCGTCGATTATTTCCGAGGTAAAAGCTGTGCTTAGCAGCCTAGCGAATAAATTTATGTCTCACTAAATTACGTACAAAATTCAATAGAATATTAAACAACATCAGGAATCCGAAACTACTCCCGCACTTGGATCCCGTATCATAGTATTGGTTTTATTACCCATCTCGAGTACACTTACGAATTTACATTTTTATGGGCATACTCTATAAAAATGCATATTCTATATCGAACCATATCCTTTAACGTAAACTTTATTCAAAGCATAAATGGTACAGGGAACAGTTACGATATAAATATGAATTTCCCAGCACAATCCACGCAACCATATTCGTACCATAAGCTATTCTTTACGGCGGCTAGTACTCTCGTTTATTGTTATCTCGAACAGTAAATGTTTATACGCAATCGAAAAATATATTTTTCTATAGATACATATATATATTTCGATCGAATGATTATAAACTTTGTCGTGCCTTTTATACTGCGCTTTCGACAAGAAGTCGTAACTATCTACCTTTTTGGATTCCGATTTTTAGTGCACTCCGGAGAAGTAAAATTTACCCCGATTCGCATATACGTTTACCAGGAATCTAGCATAAAGCGAACTTTACAATTTTATTACATCAGTCACTTGGAAAACCCGAGCGTTTGACTTTCATGAATGGTCCCGTACTTTCGAAACTTGGTACGTCACTTCCCGACCAATCGCGCGAGTCCGAGTCCACGCATGCCTTCGATTCCTAATAAATTCCCGATCGATTCGGGTAACGGTCGCGGCAGCCGCTGCGAAATCCATTTCTGACCGCGAAACGCATAAATCCACCGGCAAAAGTTTCCCTCCGACGGTGTCGAATACGTCCTGCGACTCCGACTGCCGGCGACGTTTTATGCACTTACTTGCACGGATTTCGCGAGCCAAAAAAAAAAAAAAAATTGCTACCCTCTACTTTGCTGCGGGCTTGCGCGTTAGTGATTTCAGTTGGAATATTCTCCGGCCACATTTACGCAGATTTACGGTTGTTTGCCGCAGAACGGGGTTGAGCAGCCATTACTCCTGCGATAATAAGTCACAATTATCGGATTAATTAGTTTAAAAGAAGAAATACGAGTGTAAAATCCCTGTACGCCAAGTATGTGCGCCAAAAAGTTCGTTCGGATTTTTACGCACAAACAAACCGCAATTTTTTCTTACACGGCGGAAACGTACCCACTCTGTAATATATTATCCATCTCGTTCTATCTTTCCCTATCTTTTCGGCGAATTTATGATCACTCGTTTGTAAAAGTAATTATCCAGTTTTTGACCAATTTAATGTCGTGACGTTTGCTTTCTCAAATTTAAATTTTAGTAGATCTCGACGGAGCCTCGAAGCTGAGAGTCGAATCGCAATAATTAGTTTCATAGAACTTGACAGATATTATTTTTATTTATCTCGTATTACTTTTCAGTTTCTTTTTTCTTTATGTTTTCTTTCTCAAAATTTAATTTAATCGTAATATTCAGTAGGTTTCGAAGAAGCGCCAAAGCTGAGAGTCGAATCGTGATGACTATTCTCATAGAACTTGACAAATATTACTCCTAATTGTCTTATACCAACAAGCCTTCCTCCTATCGGCACTTATTTCTGCCGCGACTCTTTGGCGACTGGAACCTCGCCAAAGGTTTCCCAAATTCACGGTCGTTTGTCCCATTGGATTTAGCCAGCTCCAAGCAATGAAACTATTCTCGTCAAATGCGCGTCGGGTGCTTAACGAGCATTAAGTGCGAGGTTCGCCCTAAAACGCAGCCTTAAATCGCGTCGCGTTGCATGAAAACCGCAAAGTGATACGGACAGACGCGTGTTTCGGTAAGTTTAATGGAGAGCAAGATTCGAGCGCGAATAGCGGAACAGGTTAGCCGTATTTATTGGAATACCAGTGGAAGTGGATAGCCTGGTCGCTTTGCATTATGAAGAGAGAAATGCGGTTAGGTTTGGGGTGGCATTTCTACTGCTCCCCGCGTCTCGGGAAGGGATTCGTGGTTTCGCAGTCGCTTAATTAATTAACGGATATCGCGACGCGTTCGAGCAACGTTTTGTTGCCCAGCGTTTTCCCTGACAGATATTGCTTTTCACTTTTCAAACAGAGATCGATGAGCGCGTTCGCTCGATATACGAGAACTCGTCGAATCCACGTGCCAGTCATCGAGCAAATTACAATTCCGAATAACGAATAAATTCCTGTCGTTTCAAATAAATGACACGCTCGATAACCTTTTAATTAACTCTACGCGATAACTAATTACGCGTAATTGTCTCAAGTAGATTGGACGTGGCACGAATTCAATAATAATTGTAGATTTTACGTCCGTTTTAATAATCACGCGGTCACATCTAAACATTCCCCGTAATTAGTTTCCATAATGGGATTAATCGACGGTGTACATTATCGGTGCGCGCTAATATTAGCGTTCCCTTTAAGTTGCGATAATATTTCATTGATTTCTGGCCCCGTTTGAAATCGCGAGCGTCTCTTTGAAAGCTTTATCCGTTTCTGAAATGGAAGCGCGCTTAGCGTGGCCGTTAATTATTCGCTCCCGCATTGGCGCCGACGTGTAAGAAAATTTAAAGCTGCGACCGGGGAAGTTTAATTAAAATGTAACGAGAAACGTCGATGGCATGGATTTGTGTTTTGCGGTTAGAACCGGGTTCCGTTTAATCATTTTCTCCAAATCACGGACACGTGACGCTGTTCTTTATCGCGATAGTGTGTTTGAGATATGATAAATCGTCGAGTTAATCCTTTGGCTGTCGTTGAATCGTAAATTTCAATGGACTGCAAAAAAATGGCAATACCGAGTTCGCGTTTGTTGACGAAACCGAGCGGAAGAGATTGAACGAAGGAAGATAGCAGAAATGTATGAAGAGAAATAGATGTTTCGATATTCTACGAGATAATAATTTTGGTGGCACGAGGAAAGAAACCGCTGCAGGACAGGTATCGTTTAAATCAGCGCGTTCGCAGCTCCCTCTAAACGCTATGAAAACGCGCTTAAAGCAAATTATATTTCGCTCTAACCAGAAGGTGTATAAAATTAAAGTGTGTCCGTTTCTGCGCGATTTTGTTCGCTGCGATGGTGATTCATTAACAATGCAATTTAAATTAAGCTACACGGAAGTTTCCGGCGCTCTAGGGCTATCATGAATAATTTAACACAATTAAGCAACGTAGGTGTACACGAATTCATCGATCTACGAAATCTACGCGTACGGATTAATCGATCAATCGTTGGAATTACCGTAATTTAGTTCTTTCTATTTATGTTCGATCCTTCTACGTATGTTTCGTTAGTCTACGCTTCCAATTACAGTCTGTACAGAATAGAAAATAGATTTAATTATTTCCCACTTCGGTTACAGCTATGTAACTACGTGCGAAATTCGATTCTTCTTTAATGCAAAGTACGCGCAGTTGTCATCGTTTTTCAGACTGATATCCGCGTTCGAGCGAGGCAGCGCGAGAGCTACTTTCGAATACAAATTAACGATTCGCTGTTTGCTCGTGTCAAGCACGTAAACGGGACGTCGCAATTGGTACCGCAGAGCAGTTATTTATTGCGTCCATACGGAGCAGCGAGCGATGAGACCCTGTGATTAAATGAAGCGCGGCATCGATTCCTACTGACTTTTATTCGGATCGTAAGTGAAATATTATTGTTACCCAATCGCGCATAATTAATGTAATTCGAGCCGAGGTGGGATAACGAGGGGGAAGCGTTACTAACGTTTCCGTGTCCATTTGTTTTCGCGATCGAGCGACTCGCGGAGTAATTTGCACGCGGAGCAAAGCAATTTCGGTCCACTTAAAATCGAAAGCTCCGCAATCAATAATAATAACACGCTCGCTTTCGAAGCCTGAAAAACTAACGATCTTTAGATTCGTTGATTAAATCCACAGTCTTCGAACGCGAGGGACACTCGTAAAATGTTCCGACGCGTTCAGCTCGGATCATATTAGCGCGATATCGGTTTCATGCAAATGTCGCGCGAAAGTTTCGAGGCACGCGACGCGGGAAGACGTGCGCCGGGAATTGCGACTAAGTGGAAGTCTCTCTCAGGACAAGTGTTAAATTGCAATTATGTTAAATCGTGGCTCGCGGAGGCGAGCGGTGCGCGTTACCAGGCGTTGCGGGAAAGCCGCGTTAACGATACAGAGAACCGTCGTAAAATTTGCACGTACCCTGTTTCGTATTCGATTAGAACCGCTCGTGTGTTCAGCGAATTGCTGTCTTTAATTAATCACGTTCCCTGGACGAGCGATAATTAAACGGTAAGATTGTCGCGGGCGTCCTGTTTCGCCTGAATTCAAATTGACGCTGTGTATGGTTTTTTTGGAAGATTAGAAGGGCTTCTGGCTTTAAGTGTAGAAGGTGGAGAGACTGTTAACGCGGAGCTATCAATTTTAAATGAAACTATTGCACGAGTTTTGGTTCTATTTTTGTTTTGGAAAATGTGAATTTAAAATTGACGCTGTGTATGTTTTTTTTTCTTTCTAAATAAGCAATTGGAAGATTAGAAGGGCTTCTAGTGTAGTATACGTATAAGGTAGAGGACCTATTAACGTGCACAATGGAGCTTACAATTTTAAGTCACGCTACTGTACTGTAAGTTTTGGTTCAATTTTTATTGGAAAATGTGAATTTAATTTCACATAACTCTGTGTGTTCATTTCCCCCTCGCGAGTAATTGGAAAATTAGAAAGTGTTCGTAATGTCGAGAACAGAGGGTTCCTTTAATTTCGTCCCTCGCTCTTGCATGAATTTTCGTTCAACTCTTTTTCTTTTAGAAAAAAAAAAATGACCATTTTACGTTATACTCGCTAATGTTCGCGTCGTTCGGATGCATAATTATTCGAGCCGCGGTAATATTTAGTTCTGCCGTGTAGCCTTTGCGTTCGTTTTGTGTGCTCCAGCGGATAGGGGGCGGATTTAAACGAAAATAGCGAGCCGGTATTCCGCGAATCAACGCTTTCAGACTTTTGTTCCAGCGCTGCGCGTATCGCGGCTTTGATGCTGCTCGTGCGGTATACTTGCCTCGTTAAATACTTGAAATTTGTGTTGTTGGTTAGAGATAAAGACATAGTTCGAGTTACATTTAGGGCTACGTGCCCCCTCCTTTTATCGAAGTTACGCGCGGCCGATGAATGAAACAAAGCGTTGGAATAGTTCGGTTTACCTTTCAGGAAAAATTTAGGTGAGTTCTTGAAATAACACGATGTGAAATAATTGATTCCTTATTGATGTACCCTCCTGTGCGTTTTAAAGAAATTTGTCTAAATTAAACGATAGGTTTGATACTTCCAAATAAATGTTCTAAATGTATTTGTATGTATTTCGGAACGTCAAATCTATCGTTTAATTTAGTGGAATGTTTTCGACAATCACAGAGGGTACGAGTATTTACGGGACTGGCTGTATATTGTAAATGGAAGTTGGTTTATTATTAATTTCACAAATAACAGAAGAAGGGACCGGGGAGCAGTAGCTGGAAGCTGCGAATTCATAAAGCGCAAGTACTTGAAAAACAGGGAGCAAAGTTAGAACGTTATTCTCTAATGAAATGCCCTTCCTGAAATTCTGCTACAGTCAGTGGTTCGCTAATTCGTTGCCGAGCTAAATAAAATACACTCGAATTTAATTCATTAAAACAAAAGTATAAATATTCGAAGGATAGCTTATTATCGAACCATCTCTGAACTTCGCCGAGTCGAAGAAGTCAGCGAAGGTTGACCACTGGATCCTAGATCGAAGTTTTTTAATATTTGGCTTCGTCGATGTCATGCCAAGTATTATTCAAATTTTCGTTCCTCTTCAGTTTTATAATTGAAAAACTTTGTTCGCAAGTTTAGTTAAGTCAACACCCTCATGCTTTTCGTACGGATTATCAAAATTTTAATCATCGGAGCTCCACGAGCATAGCTTCGATGTATTTCGAACTGTATAAAATTACAATATAAGAAAATCAGTGAAAAGAAGGCAAACAACATTTTCCTTATCGATAGCGTAAATGTTCACGACGAATAATACTCTAACTGTATATCGCACCAAAGTTTCGAAAACGTATTTACTTATCTGCAAATGTTATCAGGCGGTTCGTCCCGCGGGTCAGACACTGCGCACCGCTGATGTAAACTAACACTTTGATTCCCAGAACTTGAGCAGCCGCATCCGGCTTTATGAATTTCCTGTTACGCAGCGACCATCTGTACACGGTTGCTCGTCATCCCTTTATTCAGGCAAAGTAGTCCATCGCGGTAACGAGGATGTTGCCCCGCGCAAAACCCGAACCACCACCGACTCACCCTTTTCGACTTTACCTTACGATATATATATATATAATGGTTTAACTATAATGGGTTGCTTGCGACCGACCCCCTCAATTCGGGTCGACATCGCGTTGAAGCAATTCCCCGTTTCGCGGTAAGCTTCGTGACCGTCTCACGTCCAATCTTTTTCACGTCGTCGCTGGGAAATTTAAGTTGCAACCAATGATATCCAATGTCACGTAACTTCCGCTCGTGATCCAATTGTCGCCGACCGATCCATTAAGCTTTCTCGGATCTCGTTTCAACCTTGCTGGGAAACATGCACCTGAGATGGTTCCTAGAGGACGAATCTGGGCATTAAGTCGAATGAGTGCCACTTATGGTTCCGCTATCGAAATTTTCAAGAATCTCTTCGTTCTCTCTTCCTAAGTGATTTTAAAATAAAAACGAAGTACCTCTTCTTCTTTCTTAAAATAATTTAGAATATTGGTTCGTATAAAGTCTACATTAGGACTCCTTCCTAAGTAACTATACAATAAACATGCAGCTGGTGTAGTTCTTTCTACAAATAATTTAAAAACCTGCTTTTCATAAAGTATTCATTAGTATATTTCCTCCATTCCATTTAAAATCTGGTAGGATTCCAAGTGGCAAGTCTAAGAGAAGCTTCGCAGTGATTCTTTTCGTTCATAAAAGAATGAATTCACTAACTTGTATAAGGCCACGTTTCCAACAAATGCTATATTGCGACAGAACGTGCAAGTTTCTTGAAACTTTGCCTTTAATAAACTCGATTTAAAGACCTTCCGAAACGCATAATATAATTGGGATTCCCTAGCTGGAGAATTGAACGCTCTTGCATAGGTATCTTGCATAGGTACAGTTGGAAAACTAGATCGTCACGGGTCCCTAGTTGAACCACTGGGGATCCAACAATAAAATTGAACGTAACTATTCGCAGTTCAGGGTGTTTGGGACAGTCTGCTTCGATCGACTAAGAACTGAATGTTACTTGTTGTTTATTGAACGTGGTCTTTTTCTGTCAAGCAGCGAGGGAAACAACGTTGCGCGCTACCAACATGTTTTATTTTTTAACACGTTGGTCGCCACTCAGAAATGTTTGACAGGACCTTTTTATTACAAAAAAGTATTAATTCCAAAAGTGAGGCGATAATGAAAATAAATCTGAATAGGATTCGTGAGTTCGAAGAGGTTAAAAAATTAAATATCACGACCCATGTGAAATTACTTAATCTTCAAGAGTCTCGAGAGAAAATGTTAACTTCGCAGGAATTTTCACGAATTTTAGTCAGGCGTGTCAAATCCGTGACAAACGATACTTCGATCACCTTTCGTTTTATCGAAACTCTCTGGAACACTTCACCGATAACTTCCCGTTCAAAATTTGGCTTACATTTTTCGTTTGCCTTAATTCGCTGTCTTATCGAACGCTAGGCGATATCCGTTCGCCCTCTTTGTTCGGCAAACAAAAGTGAATCGGAGAACGGAAATCACGGACCCGGCGCAAAAATTGCGCTATTAAAGTTTGCTCGGTGCTCGGAGCAAATTGAAATATAGACCCTGAAGTATTCCCACGTTGCATAAAATGCGTTCCCAGTGTGCCTTTTTCTCATTGAACGACTTCGTTTACGTTCCGTCGTGCGCCCGGCTCGCGATGCGAGAATGCGTTCTCGCTTTTTTCACGTATCGTCGCGTGAGATAACAATTTCCCCGGGTTTGCACAATTTCGATAGCGCTCCCAATTTTCGAAGGAACACGCGCGAACGAACGAGCAGGTAAATATTGGATAGGAAACGGTTCCTAGCAAATTTTTATGTAAACGGACGAATAATCAAAAAATTGTAGACGTTTCATCGCGAGAATCCGTTATTCCCTACGTTGAGCTGCTCTCGAAACGCACGATCCGTCGCTCCCGAATTATTGTTCCGTTTCGCAAGGATTTACCTTTGTTTTTCATCCGTGATTGTACGAGATATGCATAGTTTCTGCCGAGACTGAGGTTAACATCTCGTACCATCTTAATTTTCGAACGAATGCCTTAAAATTATATTAAATATTTCGTAAGTTAATATATTCGAATTAAAGTCGGGTCAGTCTCTTTCGTCGATGGTCAATGATAAATTTAGACTCGTCCCAGGCTTCCTTCTTGCTTAAAATTTTTTATGACTTCCGCGACCCCTCCATTGCCCCGCGGTGCGGTTAGTATTATTGTTCCTTCACGCTTGCGAGTTTGGCCCGAGAAACGAGCTCTTGTTTCTCGTACATCTCGCACACCACGGAACATTCCAGAATTTTATTGCTGCGGTGTTGCTGCAATGTTGCAGTTACATTTGGCATAGTGCTGCAATGTGTCTGCGTGATATTGCCTTGAGAATACTTCGAAATCAGCGGTGCGATAAGCCGACCATGGCGAAGCTATTTTCTTCGAAACTACTCCAATCTACAATTTTTAAAATTTTTTTTAGGTTTTTTAGGTTTTTCAGGCTTTTTTAAAGTTTTTTTAAATTAACAAGTACGCTAATCGTTCAACGAGCAACAAGTTTACTCTTCGCAATTTGCAGCGAATTACATAGCATTAATTAAAAAAAAAACAAAAATAAAACTAACCAGGCATTGCAACGGTTTTACGAATTTATCGCGAGTTGAAAAAGACAAATCGCGCGCGATACGGTTCGGGATAGACGGTTAGAGCATCGTCGAATATAACGGCATTTTTGTGTTTTCCATTTTCTATAAACTCGAACAGACACAAACGGATTCGCGGAATTTATTTCGGGCCGTGGCGGTTGAAACGCGCGGTCGATTGCTCTCGAACTGTTATTCTGTTTCGTGAACATTAGTTTTGTCGTGCAAACAACGCGCAAAACACGCCTCGAAATCGCTCGTACCGTCTCGATGAGACAGTGTTTTTATTTCTCACCTCCCCGGGAAATAAGCGCCGATAGGTATTTGCGGCGTGAAATTTTCATCTCGATAACACCTCTCGTGCCGTATTGTCTCGGGAATTTCGCGTACAGGCGATGGAAAAATAATACGAACATTTATAAATGTACCAGTTTATTTATGAATAGATTGTTTTCGTTATTCTTGAGATGGACAACTTTGCGATTAAGCTAGGAATTGTTTGGAGGTTCCACAGCTTCTCTAAAGATGTATTCGCATAGAATACATACAGTCAGTCCCATAAGTAATTGTACCCTTTATTGTGTCTATTGAAAAAATTTATGTAAATTAAATGAAGGTTTGACGTTTCTAAATAAATGTTCCATTATGTATGTGGACACGAACAGGCTTTAAACAAGTATATATTTATAATAAAAATTTATTTGGAAATATCAAACTTGACATTTAATTTAGACAAATTTATCGAGTAAATATATTATTATTATTTCATCATATTAGACGCTTCCAGACGAAGCGTAATTTTGAAGAGAACTCTACGGTCGAGAACGTTTCGATACGCAAACACATTTGTTTTTGTTTATCCAGCATTTTCGTAAGCGAACGTCGGATAGGTGGGAGTAATGGCCGGATAAATAGCGTCAGTCGATGGAGTAATATTTCTGGGATCGCGAACGGAGTTCCGTCGTCGCGTCGGGTGAATCAGCTACGATTTCACGACACGTTTGAAGCTATGAAATGCAATTTTGCTGTTGGACGGCGCTGCGTTGAATCTGAATCGCTATTTCGACCGCAATTCACCCGGGAATGATAAATAGGATCCCGTTGAAATAGGGAAAGTGCCAATTTAAAATCGCGTTTCGAAGCTAGGATAAAGCTTGGCCCGCGCCCTTTTGTGCGCTCCTACGTGCGAAATTGAACGCATTGCGGGTTTCATTTAAGCAGAACCTTTGCTCAAATTTTCCAACGGGAAACGCTTTTTTAATTTCCCGGGGGCACTTTTGCGCGCGAGGTTCCTCTCGCACGGAGAACGGACAGAGGTACTTTCGAATTGAAATCTGCCCGCGAATTTCCACGGATAATCATTACGGTCTGGTAATGAGTTCGATCGAACTTTTCAGTAATTAGTTATATCGCGTGACGGGGGAGACTGGGATTAATTGGAACACTTTGCGTTCGTGCATCGATCTACGTATTTTCTTCCGATTTCTTTGCCGATGCGGTAATTAATCCTTTCAGATCTGGCATCAACGATTAAGGACGCAAAATTTATTGAAATAAATTATTCATGCCTGAAATGTGTCAAGTTGCCCGCTGCTGCCTTAGATGTTCGAAAGAATTCTTTTCGGCGCGGACGTTATGAAAACAATGTACCGGTAGGATTCGAACTCCCGTCACTGACCGTTATAGATCGTAACTTAATTATCTACGTTTCGATGGATGGAAGCGCATGTGGGACATAACTCGACAAAGAGTTGCATGTAGTTTTAAAAGGATTGGAGAGTAGTGATTTAGAGCACGGTCGAGTCGGCGCGCAGAAAACATTGTTTCCGTCTATAAAGCTCGCGGAGGCTGAGTTAAAGAGGAAACGCGCGTTCCCTTTTTGTTTACCTCTCCATTGGTAAGACGGAGAACACACTTAACGGAATGAACGGGGGAAACAAAACTCGGGAACAAATTGGGACACACTTTCTTGCCACCCAGAGAATTACCTTCGCGAAATTCGCCGCTCAAAAGAAATTCTAATCGAATTGAATTTAAGACTTTCCGATGTATACTCTTTTCTCCGACATACTTTCAGCACCGCAAATTTCAATATTCTGCTTTTACAGAGGAATCGAAATTAATTTTCAAATAAATATTTATATCGATCTCTCGAATAACATTCAAATTAATTAAATTATCAATCTCACCGGGTATTCTCTCGCTGCAGACAACAAATTTTCAGGAAACATTCAACGTGCAGAACATATCGCTTTTATTAATATTATATAAAAAATCGCGAATGGAAATTGAATATCAAAGATAATTTATCGTCGGGAGCAAACATCCAATTGAAGACCCGAGCATGACGACAAGACGCAACGTCTCCTCGAAACTAATCAATTTCGCACAGTACCGCAACTGAACGCTCGCGTCTGTTTTCCCCGCTTTCAAATGTTAAACTGAATTCCTGTTAAAACAATACCAAAGATTCCATTAACTTGGCTCGCTGAATTATTTAGACATCCCGCCCGCGTTGTCTAATTTGCAGAGCAGAGAAAGCTTTCGAGAGAGCGGAGAATAGAACGCAGAGAAGCGAGAAACGTGAAGTCAAAGGGGTCGAGGTCCTGACGGACGGTGTACTTTTAATTTGCAATAGAAAGTGTTCGAGACTATTCAAGAGATGGAAAGTGAAATAATCTTTCTGCAGGGCGGAAGTACTTCTTTAAGGGATGGATGGACCAAATATATTTCTTTGGGTTTGGTTAGGCTATTGTGTCGATTTTCTATTAGTTTATTAACATTTTTTACGTGCTAGATTGCCCGAATAAATAGGAGCATATATATCTAAGTGCCATCGGCGTATTGCTCTACACCCTTCGTACTTCCATGTAACTGTACTACTACCACATTTTCGCTAGATTCAACATAGTCTCCAACCACATCCAAATTCGAAAAGCTTATCATCGATACCTTGAGTCGCAGGTTCACCGTCATATTTTTAATTCCTACCTAAACTATCAGGCTTCGTCCAGTTCCAGTCTCGTCGCTCCGAATAACTGCGAGATCGATTTCAATCGAAACATCGGAACCATTCTCGTCCGTCCCTCAGATCGTTGGCTAATTTTTTCGGGGGTTGCTACGCCCGCTGGATCCGGAAGTTCCGTCCCGATAGGTACGATTAGAATCGTGGCTCCACGCGCTTTCAAGCCCGCTTCCGCGAAAACAGCTACGAGATATAGGTTCCATCCGACACAATTTCCGTGCAACGGCCGAACGTTGCCGCGCTTCGCACTTGCGGTCGGAAACACGGGATACGAATGAATCGCGAAGATCCATACACGCGCGGCGCCATCGACCGAACCGATTTTTCCTTTATGCTCGGTGTCGTTTCGCGGCTTGATTGGCAGGCTTGTTTCTGAACAAAGACTTTCGGGGGAGGGTTTGGGGCCCGCTGGCCGTGTTATTAAACTGTAGATCAGGGATTCTCAACGACCAGTCACAACTTAGAGCTTGTAAGGGATGACGCAGATATCAATCGTTTGTTTTGAAAATAGCATAACGAAGTAATTGAGGAATTTAGAGGAAAAGTGACAGAATGAACTTTTTCTAAACATGTAATTACTGGACATACTTTTTGTAAGAAGTGAAACGACAGCGCAGTCTTATAAATTATAATTAATATTCGTACACTTCGTAGAAAAATAACATAATACTTGCATTTTTGGTCTCGAAGTTTCGCTTCTTAGGAGGCATCCAAGCGCAGGGGTTGAATATTTTCAGGTTTGATTTTATTGCAAGCAATTTCGTATTCGCTCGGACATGATGGCTCGTCGTTCCGCGTGGACATAAAGGAAACAGCGAAAGGGTTGCGTCGACGCCGGTTCGACAAGCCCTGGGCTCACCTCGGCGGGAAACTTTCAGCCAGCGCATACAATTTCGTGTTTATCTGCTGGTCCACTCTCCGGCAAAGTTACGAGTCACGAGCGCAGACTGTATCAGTGGTTCTCAATCTCTGTTGGCTCCTGGCAATCAGGGCAACTGTATCGAAGACTCTTTGAAAGTAGATTGCAGCGAATGTGGACGTTTAAAAAGATACGATTCTCCGATTCGAAGATAATGCAAAACATAGGAATTATTCTTTATGTTCACGATTCCTATGTTATTTTTATTTCTGTACTCGATCTTGCGAAACATTCGTATTCATTGCAATGCACATTTAAGGAGTCTTTAATGTCACCCTTATTATACAAAAAAAACACACACACGCACATCACTCGCTTATCAAGAATTTCACGAGGCATCAAAAGAGTACAGATATAAATCTCGAGATTTATTAATCTCAAGATTGATCAAGAATTATATTTTTCGTGGTTCATTCGGAAGTCGAGTCCTCCCATCTATGTATGGAATTAAAAAAAAAAAATACTGGATGGCTGACGGAAGTGTCCTGTCGGGAATCTCGAAGCTAGACCAGGCGTCGGAGACAAGGTGAGCGAACGAAACGACGGAACAGCGCAAGGAAATTCGTGAGGTGTAATAGCGAGGGGTGGCAAATAGAGAGCCAGTTAATGAGCGTGCAAGGGAGCCGGGGAGGCGAAGAATACGAGAGAAAGAGAAACGCATAAGTAATCTACGCGCGAGCTAGGGTTAATAGAGATGCAAAGGCGAGGGGAGAAGGGAGGGATAATGCCTCAGGGAGCGAGAAAGACGCTGAACCTTTGACTACGCGGACCAGTGGTTCTTATCCACTGTGTCATTGCTAGAGATTGTGCAACATTTTATTAATCGTATCTTTTTAAACGTAGCAGACGACGTTTATAAAGCAAGGATGGCTCGTTCGTCGTGGAATATTTCAGTCCGAGTGTTTTAAAATTCTTGCTATGAATTAATAATGATTTAATACTGATGTAAAGCAGTGGTAACGAAAGAACCTCTCGTGCGTGTACCTTGCGCACCACGCGGGATTTTTTCTCGGCTAGCATTCCCCGTGAATCGTCAACTTCTCGTCGTTTATCGAATCGCTACACCAAACAGAATCGCGAGATCGACCAATTTTAGACAATCGAGGACGAATAGTAACAAAATAAAAATTGATTTCAAATCGCGAGCTCGGGGTTAAGAGCCACTGGTACCGGACAAACGGACAAAGCAAACAGAGAGGGATGGAGGATCCCGTGGCTGAGGGATGGAGAGAAACGGAATCACAGCCTGGTTCGAGAAATAAAGGGGAGGGGTAACGGGCAGGAACGCAGAAGGAAACAGAATTTCGTGCCAGAGGCCACGATCTCTGAATTCTGATTGCGACCATACCGCGTCCCTTTTGACTTCCGGCGCGCCGCGATAACGTACGACATTATCAGCTTTGCGCACGGCATTGTCCGTAGTTCTGGTATTTATGGGCTCGGATCTCGGTCGTGGGGGTGGATTCTTAGTCGCGGAGATTCGCTATCGGGCGTCGGTATCTTTATACCCCCGTCTCACGCGGAGCTCTCGCGATAAAAATGCAGAAGTGGATTCTCAGACTAGCCCCCTGGATGAGAGGAGACCCGGGAGAGGGGGAGCTAACGATCGGCATTCAGTTTTCCCTTCTGGCGAGTTATCGAGAAATTGGTCGTGCGAAGTTCCGAACCTTTCCAGGCGCTACCCTCTAATTTCGAGACTTCTTATTATCCTTGGAAAATGCTTGGAAAGGGAAGGTGGTAAGAGAAAACGCAAGGCCTTCCACGTTTTAAAAGATTGTAGATTTTGGAAAGTGAACGATGACTTTAATTTTCAATTTTTTGACGGGGTAAAATTGAGATGTTAATCTAGGACTGTTTGAAGTAGATTGAGAAGTTTCTTGGATGTTCGAATTTTCCGAGGTATCGCTACAATTTTAATATTTACATTCATTCTAGACAATTTCATGGACTCCATTTTCCCAGTCCTTCTCATTCAATTTTCCAAATAAAGACAAGCAGTAGAGCGCGTTGCTTCGCAAGAATGGGTAATAATACGGAAGATTTTTCTCTGTTCGTTCGGTTTCTTGCCAAATCGCGGCAGGATTGGGCGAGAGCTCGGTGGAATACCAAGCGGGGGCCAATGAAGTGTCGTGAAAACGGACGTGCGACGGAAAATCCGGAAATCCGTGCCACTATCGCCGACGCGGAGCAACGCGTCTGTAATGTAACGCTCTCGAACAGTGGCGGGACAGGGGGTAAATTTAAAGATGGCACGTACCCGACTTCTTTAAACTTCTTTAGTCGACGCAAAGGCAAAGGAACACGCATTAAACCAGACGACTGACATTATCGCATTTCAAAGCTCCCACGGCTGAAGGAAAAGCGGGCGAGGAAAAGGGAGATAAAAGAAAAAGAAGCGAACGTTCCTTAACCAACGCTCACCTCTCCTCGGCGATGGGCTATGTACTCTTCGAATCCCATTGAACTCGCGATGGGGGCGTCGAACCGTGTTCGAGACGTAAAATGTCTTGACACGTTTTACAAGATTTTAGATTTTTTATGGCTACGTGCTCCAGGCGGTTATATTAACGCCAAAACATTTAAAACTTTTACGTGGAAAGTTATACTATTTCGTGTATTATTCAATTTAGTACCACAGGAAATATTTGTGAATTCGATCGAACAAAGTGTCTTTAAGACCTTAGGTATAAATGAAATATTGGTAGGTTTAGTTTAGTCAAAGGGGGTACTCTTTTATTTTCTTTTATTTTAAATTTATTTTTTCCATATTCTCGTTGATTAAGGTCTTTAAAATATTTCTATAAATTCAAAGAGACCTTCGACAAGAAAAACGGACACTGACCAGTACGTACATTCATATTCGACACGAGTTTTCGCCATATTTGTGTATCATTCTCTAACCCGCACGTGCGCAGTAGCATTGTACGATGCCATGGCCGGAGAATGGCATTGCAAAATACTTATGCAGAATACGTACGGGGAGAATGGCTCTTAATTTGCATTTTGAAGGCGGGACAGGTAGGCGATTTTCTGTTACATTTTAAATTCGAGGTTTCCTAAGAGGATTTCGCGTCGTGCTCCCGCCGAGCGTAATTTTTGAAAAGTGAAAACCACCTCGGCGTGTTTATCCGTTGCGGTGTTAAAATAAAAATTAAAAGTGTTATTTCGCTAACGGTTCAGAAAGAGATAGTTATATACAAGGAACGTGCGTCTCCTTTTAGGGGAAATTTTCTTCGATATTCGATCATTTTACGCCGGATTTCTTTAGAAACGGCTAATATGTACAAATTACACCGAAACCGGAAAAGTTGGCCGGAAAAGTGGCCGATTCGGCGTGGAATGACCCCAATATCGTCGGTCGGTGGTTCTTCGCATTGGCCGAGAGTAAAAATCTGGCGTCAGCAGCAATAGAACTCCGTTCGAACGCCCGAGGCCACGTATTCGGAAGTAGATATATCAGATAATTTCGGAATTATATGTCCGTTACATTATCTCTTTGCGAACAATTCCGTGGAAATTTGGTTTGCCGGCGTCGGGGCTGGTTGGCAAGATGTTCTCGTTTCTGGAATGGTGATCACGTCGATCTGGACCCCGCGGTGTCTGATGCGTTTCGGATTATCTGCTTCAATATATTCCGATCGCTCCGTATAGAGGTCGAGCACTTTCTGAGGTATTGCTCTGTCATGTATAAACCTTTCGATCTTCGGGGGGAGTTACGGAACTTGTCGGGGTCGTTCGGATAGTTCTAGAAAATTGTAGAATTTCGAAGTGAGTAGATAACGATTTTAAGTCTCAATATTATCAGAGATTAATCGCTATGCTGCGGATGTTTATGGATATATGACGGAACGAAATGTGGGAAAATGTGAAGAGAATGCATGCAATTGTGTATAATATGTATATATATACCGTTTAGTAGATGAGACTTAACAATTAACCAAAGTAATTGGCCAAATCACAGTGATCTGCACAAAAATTAAACTACTTCTGAATATTGGCAACTATCAATCGAGAAGTTTAATTTCTAAAAAGATATTAATTCACACGTCGTCCTTTCTCGACCAGCGATCGCGTCGATCCGAGCTACCGTGTCTGACGCGTTTCGGATTATCTACTTCAATGTATTCCAATCGTTCAGGGATGAAGGTCGAGCATTTTGAAATCTGGGCGTTGCGGTTCCCCGAGCGTCAAGCTGAAATTTCTCGGTATCTTCTATATCTCTGGCGCGGCGTAAAAAATGTAATTGATCGGTCCGTCCGCGTTTTATTTCCTTCGTGGCTGGAAAGTGAACGTTTTATCCGAGCAACTTTATTGGAGAACAAGCTGGCCTCGTTACACCGGCAAAAAGATGCGAAATCATTGGCGACACGTGACGTTACCTTCGATCATTTTTTCGTACTATACCAGATCCGATACAGTTTCGAATATTTCCACTCGTATTGCGGAATTGCTTGTTTTTTTCTGCGAGATTAAGGAGAACGAAGTGCAAATTCCAGAATAATTGACGGATATCGTTATTATTTTTCGAGAGAAAGACTTTTCTCTTCTTTCTCTACGATTCTTCGTTCAAAGTGGCACTCACTCATTTCTAGGTTGGACGTGAGTGTTCGAACCCGCCGAAGGGATTCTATGAAATACTCTCGGAGTTCCTCCGGCCACGCTTTCTCAAAAATTGTTCACGCGTTATTTCACTCGATCCTTCATATAGTATCGCGTCACCTTTACACAGCATTCCACTTTACTATTGAAACGGAGGGCTCGCGTTTGTTGCGCTCAATAAACCAGAGCGTCTCTTTGTGCATCGGACAATTATTTGGCTCTAGTAGGCCCATTGTACGGGTGACAATGAAGTCCCATAACAATTGATAGAGCTCTCTTACGTTAAACGGCGATTCTCTGTAACATTTCCAGCCGATGAGAAGCGGACGAATACGCTTTAAGCAGCGGCGCGCGGAAACACGGGCAGAGGGACGCTTTATATTCGGCTCCGTCTCGGGGAGATTAATTAAGCCGAACAATGGAACGCGTTTCGCTTCTCTCTCCCCTCCACCTCCCCTCCCCTCCCTCCCCCATCTCCCACCTTTTTCCTTGATTTAATAATGGGAACGGGTTTCGAGCTTGTTTTTCCTGCGCTCCAGCGAAATATTTCCGTTTCGTGGCGTTTCATCAGCGTCTCGTCGCGTTCTATCGTGGAAAGGTTGGCTCTGATCGCATCTTCCCGCGCAGCTATCGCGTCCGGATTACGTAAAACTGTGTAGAACGGACGATTTTGAAAAATTCTTCGCTAGTTAGTAGCTCGCGAATTTTTATCTAAAATTGTTTCTCGAAAGTGGATCGCGTCAGATTCATCTCTAGATGGAACAAAAAGCCAGCGAAACATGCTACGTATCTTATTTTTAATCCCTGTGGTTTGTCCAGCCGAGTTACACTTGCTCGATTAGATCAGTGAGAACATTGTCGCGTGTCGAACGCATCCAGCCGGCTTGCTGAAAACGTGGACCTATTTGCGTCGTAACCGATCGCAAAGAGCGACTATGTTCTAGCTAGGGCGAGCAATTTCGTTGAATCCTGTAATCGGTGTTTCATTGAAAATCGAAAACTAATTATCCTGTTATTCGAAACGCCGTTGTCTCTATCGTCGCCGAAATCGCGTTCTATTAGGGACGAGCGACAAATTTATTGAAAATTTGTAGCCGAATTTGAAGTGCGCGAATCGTAACCAGGTATCCAAGTGCTAATTCGAACCAATAAAATGATTAAAGGAGACGAGCAATTTCTCTGGTGGAATTTTATACATAATTCTTCGTGAATAATGTAAAGTGTATACAATATCATCGTTATATTTCCGATGAAACCTATCGATCAATTAACGATAATTTGCTGGACATGTACAAACGTGTTTAATACGATTAACATTTCGGAATCCAGTCGGATTTTCTCGTTAATTAAAATTCATAATTCAAACTACGGGAGAAATAGAAATGAAGTTTACCGTTACCGAATCACATGGTAATATAGACGATGATTGACTGAAATCATTAAAATATATGTTTTGATTAATGCAGTATCCCACGTCGAACCTCGCGTTTCGAGGACAAAAATTCGTGTTTCGCGAAGAACCAGTGGCACGGTCTGAAATTACTTACTGATAGACAATGGAAATAAAAATGTACAAAGAGGAAATGGCGAGGGAAATAACGCCGGGAAATGACGCTGAGAAATAACGTTTCGAAAGGCAACGACTGCCGAGAACATACTGCAAGAATTCCCATTTCAAACTGAGACTTCCATATTCACCTGATCTGGTTCCTGGCGATTATCTGTTGCCCAATTCGAGGAAAGCGCTACCAAGGAGGAGATTCAAGGAAAATTTCACAGCAACACCAGCTGCCGAGCTTCTCTGTCGCTGGAAAGGAACTTCCTGAGCGGCTTTGTAAATTGGCTGCATGAAGAAACTGTATTTAAATATAAAAAAAACAATCGGGCTTGTTCTCCTTCAGCCTTGAAAGCATTAACTTATATTTGTTAATTCGACGGAGACAGAGCAGGAAGAAGAATGAATTTTCCACTAATTTTACGATTTTTTTGTATTCTGCATTTTTTGTTTGTGTTCGATGTGTTTGAAAGAAAATTTTATTCTCTTCCTTCGAGAGATCTCTTAAATTTCAGGTGTTTGTTTAGAGCTCCAAAGATTAATCCACCCCCTAATAATTTCATAATTAGGTACCCATGCTATGATATGAAAAAAAAAGAAGAAAGAACATTTTAAAAACCTGAATTTTAAAACGTTTCTTTTAATATCCGAAAAATTTGAGAAAATGAAGCTGGCTCCTTATTGATGCACAGCTCTCAATTGTCTACTATATTTCGATCTACTCGCTATGCATTTAGTGAACGGTAATCTAGGTTCTGAAACGCTCGGAGATTATTATTCCCTCGCTCGTTTAGATTTTCGTTTCTGATGATATTACTAATATGTGCGTATTCCTCTAAATACGAAATTAGGTAGTTTGTGGTAATCGGGCAGTGATACAATTAATGCATGAAAATTACGTAAACCCGGATGAATAGTCTACGTACACAATTGCTGATCCAAAGTTCGACGAATGAATTAGTTGAGCTACCGGATACCCTCGCTTTTGAAATCGAATGAAATCGCGCATTAAAGGGTTTGGAGGGTTTAATGCGAACGACATCCGATGCTCGGGAATAATTTTTCATTCATTCGCGCGTTTACCGTTTATCTCTCGAATCGTTGCGTCATTTCGACGTACAAAAAGTCCATCGAAAATTGCCAAATATGACAGCCTATAATCCATTTGGCATTCCCCATTTGCCGTTCGATGAATGCGAGATTACGTGGAATCTCTCTCTGTAATACATTGTCCTCTTGGCTTTCGTAGCATTAAGCTGCCATCGAATGAATATTAAAATCACAGCGAGGAATAATACCCCCGCGTCACGCTACGGTATCATTGCGTGCAGCGCCGATATCATTAACCCTTCGCATACGTTCTAGCAAAATATTTCGTTCGAACACGTGAAAGGTAACAAATTGAATTCTTCTAACGCTCTACCAGACGTTCGTCACGTTTTAATAACCGTTTCGACTATATTACTTCGGCGCTTTTCCGAAAAATAACGTAAATTAATAAAGTGCGACGAAAAAGTTTATCGCGAGTAGGAGCGAGGAGTAGCTTTTTAAAATATATCTCGTACGTTCCGTGGAACGTTTTCGATTGAATTTTCCACTACAGTAAATACAAAATAAATTGCACGGAATACGTGGAAGAACAGGAATTAATAAGAGGTGAAATCGGATTCAAGAGTTTTCAGGGAAGTCACATTCACGCGAATAAGTATTAAAATTTGCTCGACGGACAAACAAGCTTCAACGAACCGAGATCGTGCGAAAGTACCTTCGATTCGTTTGGCTGAAGATATCGGAACTTGAGAAGTCGAAAACGATTCAATTATGGGAACTTTTCACTACGCAAATTTTGTATAATGAATCGAAAAAGAGCGTGGTACAACGCGAAAGAGAAATGGTTCCACTGTCACAGAATACTATCCGCTCGAACGCCGCGGAACCCGGCGATCGAAAAGAGAAAAATATCAGTCGATGTTAGCGCGGGGATAGAAATATTTCCTTGATCTGTATAATAGCCGCATAAATCGATATCCATCGATCCGAATATTTCCAGCGTAGAATGCAAACAATCGTATTTTATTCGACGCCGATACGAATATTTGGGCAGAAAAGCGGGGTATTAAAAAAATCCGGATTATTTCCGGTGACCCACATCCGCGGTGGCCAGGATCGTGTTCCCGCATAAAGGCGAGCCAACATGCGGCGCGAACCGGGTCCGAATAAAAAGCAAATTACCAATAGACAGGACAGATATGAATTCTCGCGGCTAGTCTCATTTGACGGGGCGAAAAAAATGATTGAAATTCTTTTTTCGAAAACTGCGCCGTCCGAATTTGTTCACGATACTCGTTTCGGGTGTAAAATATTACGTGCAAGTTTCGTAGCTTTTCCCGTCGAATCACTTTATCAAACATGACTGTATGTTTTCGAGCGTATTAAAGAGGAGGTTAAAAAAAAAAAAAACATTTGTAAATTAGATAGGCATGACATGTACACACTGTGTTAGTTACTTTTACGGAATGTGTAATTTTACGATATTCAATCTTGAATAAATGCTCTTTGTAACGTATACAAAACTTGCAACTTTAACGAATCTACGATTTTTGAGCTTTAATAGAT
Source organism: Hylaeus volcanicus (assembly GCF_026283585.1). Taxonomy (NCBI): domain Eukaryota; kingdom Metazoa; phylum Arthropoda; class Insecta; order Hymenoptera; family Colletidae; genus Hylaeus; species Hylaeus volcanicus. The sequence continues at coordinate 7,309,249 of NC_071980.1, read as the reverse complement.
AGTCACCGCTATTTTTAAATTATCTTTGTAACGCGTATATAAACTGTGCCGGCAATTTCAGCGCAGTAACGCAACAACTTTTAAACTTAAATCGATGATCTCCACCATTTGTAAATGGTCTTTGCGAGCGAGTTCGGAGCACGCGAGAATTTTTCGCGATATCTGCGATCACCGTGGGAACGTTGTTTGTCGATAAGCGTGTTTCGAGTGGACGGGTAGCGACCGCAGAAGTAAACCGGACCATTTATGCGCTGTGTAATTTGTTTTCGAGCGGCAAACGCGTCGAAAGTCTGTTGTCGCTGGCCCATCGAGCGTGCGTTCACTGTTGCAAATCGGATGAGAATGTACGTTCAAATAGCTGTCCTATTACGCGTCTTTCCGTTATTAGAAATAATGCGGTCTATGAAACGTAAAAGTTACGCGGCACAGTTGCGGCGGAACAGCGAACGAGGTTGTACGGAACGAAACTGATATGTGTCAGGGCCAATTCGGATGGGGCGTGAATTGTTAGATTCATAACAGCATAATGGGTGCTTCAGAGAATCAGAGTATGTAGCGGGAATAAAAGACATGATAATGAAAAGGCAGGTTCAGAAATGAACACGAAAACTTGAATTAATTTTAATCATATCCACTCTTAGGTTTCGGTCGTTTTCGATATTTGACAGTATTCAAATTATATTGGCTTTTTTTTTAAAATCACTGTATTGGATAAAAGCGAACAATTTTTTCTTTGTATGTAAAATTGATAATCTCAATTGCGATCTTTACGTTAAACACTTTTTAAAGATATTCATATAGACTATCCCAAATTGCAATTCATTATTAAGAAAATCTGATGAATTTTGTGACTATGCTCCACATCGATTTCCTGCACGATGAATTCGTATCGTTTATGCTTGTCAATTATGCAAACGATATATATTAATGGAAGTAGGGTTATGTACAAATTGTACTTCGATTCGAGACAAATTGGCATGGAAGCGTCTATGCTCCTCTGCGCGGAATAATTATCGCGACAGAGTAGAAATTAAAGATTAATCGCATTGCGCATCAATTTTAGAACAACGAGGCAGCGATGCATCGTTGTTAAATTAATTGTGTCCCGTGGAAAGGAATTTCTAATACGTAGCAACGGTACAGTCGGAAACAATTGATCACTAGCCTAACAACCATTGAATCATTAATGGAACAGTGATTTATCAGTCGTTCCTATTTTAGCAACGTCTATCTCGCAATAAATATTAGAGAAACGGAACTCGTGGATTCGGTTTGCTCGCAAATCGATCAAGTAATGGTTTCCCGACGTTATTTACTAAAACATATCCCCGGTAACGATCGCAAATAAATGCACATATGAAGAATAGTGCTTCTTCTTACAAAATAAAACAGAATGCACTGCGACGTACATTTAGCAACAACCTAGACTTAATATTTGAAATTATATCATCACTCGTCCACTGACTTCGAGGATTACGTAGACTTACGGGTCATTCTTGAACATTCATGCTGCATGGAGTGAATTATTCGAGCTACTCGCACTTTGAATCGTATATCAGACCAGTTCGTGTTTCGGCCTCAGTTATTGACAAATTCCCGTTATTAAATATTACTCGTGTCGGCGAACCCTCTTACTGCGCGTAATACCGCGGACCAGCCAACTTCCTGGCTGTTAATTATCACGCTATTTGGAAAACTGTGGCCAACTTTCGAACAGTTTCCAAACATTTTTTCTAGAACGAATAGTTCACGAGTAATAATTTATGATCATCCAGTTAAGGGAACCACGCTCTGTAATTAACCCGCGCGAAGTTTCCACCGGGCTTAACACACCGGCATAAAATGAATTGTGTAGTTCTTCGCCGCGTTGTGCGTATTATTATTTACACGGTACTCGAAAATGTTGGGAAATTATTGATCGAGCCACCATTCGAGGGAACTGGGCTATCCAGCTTCAACGTCTTACGGTTTCCGCCTCGCGGGCCGCGTAACCGTAGCGGAAAACAACGTTTTCGAAACGAGCAACGCTCCGTGACAGGGGTGCGCAACCTATCCCCAGGTTGCCACAGAATAGAACTCGTTATTTCATTAATGACTCGTTAGATCGAATTGAAAACCCTCTCTGTTGACTACTTCGATCGAAAGGGACTCTTTTTCGGGACTTCCGGAAAGTATTTCTAAAACGATGCAGTGATTCTACGAAAATATTCACTTTCATACTTCGTGGAGATTTTTTTAACTCAAGATTACACCTTTTTTTCTCGCATAAGCAAAGGGTGAGTTCGAGGTTTTCATCGAGTAACCAGACAAATTAATTTCAAAGCTGAGATGTTAAGACGTCGAGATCGCAAAGACAAGTACTTCGATAAGTGATAGATTCCTTCGATTTCAATTCATCACAAAGCAGAATTTTGGCCTCGTAAGGGTTCTTTCGAGTATTGTTTAAAGACCGAACGCCCCCTGCGGTCCGCGTGTTGCGCATCCCTGACCTCCGATCCGCCTCGAGTGCACTTTCGACGTCACGTTCTCGGTGGTAATGCTCGCGGAATTATCGCGCCGGTGTATCGCGTAATTGCGATACCCAAGTTTCGCTGGATCGAGACCACCCGATATCATCCGTGGACGTGATTCACAATAGGGACAATTACGACCGAACGAAGTTGCCTTTCTTCGCGTTGTTACCTTCGCTTCGCGGCCGTTGAATAACGCGTTCATTAGCGGCAACCCTTTGTTTCGTCGGCTCCGTCGCCTATTGGCTGCTACCTTTCGATAGTTGCTCGTTAAATGGCTACTTTCTAGCGATAACGTTTAAACGAAAACTTCGCGACGGAATAGTCTCAGCGTTCCCCGGTTAGTTGGCGTCATTATTGGCGTTCCGTTTTGTTGCAAATATAACGAAGCTGCGCAATGATAAAGCTGTATAATATAACCGTAGGAATCGTAAAAGCGAGAGTATTGTTTATTAGAAACTCTTGTTGAATATTCAAAGACATCGGGGCGAGTCCATTTATTTTTTTCGTTGAGGTATTCGGTCATTTGCATTTGGATTAATTAAAAAATTGATAATGATAAATTCGAGTTACCTCTTCGTAAGTATAAACTTGGCAGATCGAGAATTGTCCGATAACAATTAATAGAATAGTAGAAAGAAATGAAGATGGATTCGAACTAACTTTCGATAACAAGAAATTGTAGAAAACACAAACGATACCAATTTTAACTGAATTTTCTAACGTGATAAATAATTATCGTTATAAAAATTCCCGTTGCGAAAGGGCCAGCGATGGAGGCGACGCCGAAGACTGCACGAAGTTGGTTACAGCGGCATTTCCGCGCGTTATTGCCGCAATTGAGAGTAACGAATACCCTAAACGAACCATTAGGGATCGCACCGACAGAAACGATCGCGGTCATGAAGTTCGGCGTAGCGGAAGACTTGTTACAGGACGCGGTCGGCTGGCTGGAAAATGCTCAGAGGAACTCGTTAATTGAACTCTGGTTTGGGACCCCCGGCGGAGCAGGGTCCGTGTTGCGCGAAATTAATATAACGATGCCTGCAGGAAACGGTAAATCGAGCACGCGAGTAACAGTTCGCTTGTGGCGCGAGTCGGATTCTGGGCTGGCCTTTTAAACACGTGGCGAAAGGGTTGGACGTACTTGGAAACCATCGAAGCGCGCCTTTTTCCACGTGGACCAAACTGTTTCGCGATGGAAAGCGAAAAATGGGAGCGAATATGGTCTCTCCCAAGCCATTAATTTCCAACTCGTGAAAGACTGGTGGAATGCTCTTTCCGTTGTTTATCGCATAAACGCATAAACGGTTATCGCATAAACGGAGGCTATGTATTGTAGAAGGTGAAGGTACACTTGGTGAAAGATATTGTTTCATAATTCAGAAATGATTGTACATGCATTTATGTCAAGCAAAAACGTAGGAAAATGTATGAGGATATCCACGAATGCAAAACTATATAAAATATCAACGATAACTGCTTGGAAGATGAGACATACTTTCATTTAAATCTCAATACTTTATCTGAATGAGTAAAAATATGCATTTGCATAAACATCTAGTCATGACTATAGAACAGTGCCTTTAGCTACCATTGCAAGCTTCCACCAACAACTTTATTGGACACTCGGTGTAACTCGATACAATTTCGTAAAAAATCTCGTGCCTAACCGAACAGTTTCATTTGATTGCTGCCGCGCAATTAAAACTCTCTCTCTCTCTCACCCTTTACGTTACGGAGAAGAAATGAATGTTTCTTCTCCAACGAGTACGAAAAAAAAAAAACATAAGACTTATCCCTTGTAATAATTCTCGTCTCGCTCGACGGAACCACCCAACGAGAGCAATCGACGCGAAGCGATAAAATCACGGAAGCGACGAAAAACATTTTCCTGTAGTCGAGGACCGGTCTCGACCATGTGTAGCACGCCAAGCGGTCCTAAACTAAACTCCGGCGCAAAGTCGATGGCATGAGTGAACCCTAACGGCAGTTGCCTCGGTTGCCCGTAGAGATGAAAAACGCGGTCTCGTCGAGGAGGCTCGTTTGCAAGATGCGCGCAACCCCCGCGTTCTGTGCATGCCTGCGAAACGCGAAGGGGGTCATAGCGAATGTTAAACGGCCGGCCATAACGGCGTTGCACTCGTGGATGCACTTGGAAACTCGTGAGTTCCCCGCGGTAGCTCGTAACGCTGCGGCTTAATGGTACTTGTCCAGTTGCCGTTATTAATTGTCATTGTGATACACGCAAGGTAGCATTAACAACGCGGATCCTGGCTGCCGGGTTTCGGTACGCGTGCGTGGTCCGTCGAGCACGTCCTCGAAAACGGTATTTTCGGCTGGAGATCGGGCCATTAGACGCAAAGGTGCTAACTGGCGCTGATCGTTCGACGATAATTACGCTGACGGTTCTAACTCGAGATATCGCATTGACCACGTCGATTGCACGCGCTCATTCGGCGGTTTCGTCGCGCAGGACGGGAATTATTAGCAGAGACCATTTTTTGGGAATGGTACGTTCATTTTTTAGCTGCAAGGCACTAACGGGATCTATACAATTTTTATTTTATTTCGATGGAACCTCTATGGGTACGTTTGTTAATGTATCATGTTTGATTTTGCTATAGATCTTTTCTTTTTAATATTAGGTTATCTGAAAAGTCCATGTCGAATTTTGGTAAGAGGTTCTATACAATTTCAATGTTATTTTAATGGAACCTAGATGGTTACGTTTGTTAACGTACATCCCTTAAAAGGTGGAAACGTTGCGGAACAAAATGGTACCTGCCTAATTCAATAAATATAGCGAGTGTAATAAGTATTCGTATACTGTACGTCGACTGTATATATTACAATTCAAATGTGCCTTTGAATTTGTCTTAAAAATTGCCACGAACTTTCTGGGCAACCTAATGTATAAAGGAATGTATTAGGGAGACTGGAAAATGATGTCGTTTCTTTTGTATCAAATTGAAGTAAATTTTAAACAAATTTCTATTAAATAAAAATTAATAATGAATGATAAACAAGTATTTAAAATTGCAAGAACGACATTACTTTTCAATCCACCTAATGCGATCCCTATTTTATCCAAATATTAAAGGAAATACACAGCTGTGGATTTTATTTGGACATCAATGGTGGACATAAACAATAAATGTCGCAAGGCTGTACGAGTCGTTATGAAAGTCGCCTTTTGAAAATTCCAGCTACCTTTTTATGAAGGTGACGGAAAGTATCGACGCGCAAAAATCGAAAAAGCGGGAAATTGGGACGTTGACGTATAGACTGGTCACGGTTTTCAACGGCGACTGAAGAGGGCCCCTCGACACGCAATTAAAAACAAGCTGGCGAATAAAACGCGACGCGCATTAATTGCTCCGGGTTTATTAAAAGTTCGATGACGACGAGTTACCAGACGAGTTTGATGTCAGTTCGATGAACGTTACTTTCGTTAATGAATTCCTTAGTAGATTTACAAAGGTTAATAGAACGATTATTTTAAAGGGTCTCTCGAGATTAGACGAAACTTTTTTACTACAGGGGAAGTTTTCGAAGAATCGATTCTCGCGAATGTTGGCCAGCTTCGACTCTTCCATCAGCAATAAATAAATTGCTCGTTGATAACAAAATCTCATCGTTTCCCCTCCGTATTTTCAATTCGCTTTGCCGCGAAGAATCATCCCCTCGTCGGTTATTACTGGAACATTCAGTGCGTTAACATAATTCGATTCGAGTACGGGCGCGAAAGGAACAGGAACAAAAGGACGGCTTCGAAAGTTTCGCCGCGGCTGCGGCCCATAAATGGATTTTCCAATATTCGTTGAACGGACGATACGGCGGCCGGCCGTTCTGAAAATCAGAAACTCAAACAACGTACACATTTCCTTATGGTAATACCACGGTTCCCGTCGTTCTCTCTTTTCTCGCGGAAGTCACTTTCCCGTCTCGGTGCTTGGACTTCTTGCGCCGCGCTCGAATATTCCTTTAACGTTTTCCCCTCTTTTCTTTTTTTTTTTTCCTCCCTTAACGAAGGGAGATGAAGAAGTAATTTTCTTTCACGGCACGAAAGGAATTTTACATTAACACATTCAGAAGAGCACTCGGGGATTTTCGTCCCTTTTCAACGGCCAACCGTCGGCCGACTACGCCCGGGAAATATCCCGTCTTTCTTCTTTCTGGGCCGCGTCGAGGACACCGCGAGAAAATTTTCGCCTTTTATTCATCGCGTTCCGACGATTCGTTCTACCCGATGCCATAATCTCGGGCTCGCTTTGTCCGTGGCCAGCGTCGAGTCGAAATGTCCCGAGAGGTGTTTATTCGTTTACGGCATTCGACGGATAATAACGAAAACGGAAATGGAGTTTGGAAACGACGATGGCTGTTTGGTACATCCGCGACTTCAATTATCCTTGTCGAAGGCTTCGATCTCGCGTCGGGTTGCTTGGATCTCGATAACAGAGCGTATACTTAGGTTAGCCACAAAGTTCGAGGACAAATAAATAGCAATTTTTCTTAGACAAGGAAATATATTCTCACTGTGACATATTGTCCATTTCGTTTTGTTATTTTGTCCCATATTTTAGACAAATTCCCCAGCTAAAGGGTGCCCAGTGGGCCCCAACAGGCACGTAAAGGAACGTAAATCTTTTCTACCAAAAATAACAGTTCGATACAAACAGGATGATTATTTCGTTATTACTTGGTTGTACTTTTTAAAATTAATAACCACCAGTGGCAAATCAAATTGAAAATTTAATGGAAATTTCGAGCGACATTTTGCGGGGCCGAGACTCAAATTCAGTAACGAGTTTTAAATTTAAACTGTGCAACGATTTAATCATGGCCATTTTCCCAGGGAATAGAATTCAATTTTCATCGTTCCCGTCGACCGGGCGATTTTATAATATCGAGTGGTGCTTCAAAGTAGCAGAAACAAAATTGAAAAATATCCGATTACTCCATATTAACTACGAAAACAAACATATTGGTTTGCCTGGAAGGTCCATGCCGATTTTTGGTAGGGTACAGGTCTGAATATATATCGTAATGGTTGAAAACGAGTAACATGCGTACATCCCTTAAAAGGTGAAAAGGTTGTGGAACAAAATGGTGCCTATTCATACACATAAAAATTCAAATGGGTCTTTGAAGTTTTCTTAAAAATTGACACGAACTTTCTGGACAACCTATAATAGACAACCTAGGAAGTAATTTAAATTATTAATTAATGTTTATTCGCTTTACATATTTCTCGCGACTAAACACGCTCGATGAAAAACGTTCCGCACGTCGCTACACTCGATCTTCACCACTTACACTGCGTTAGTCATCGGAACAATCTGTCCCCGTCCGCGATTATTTGCAGGGCACTGGACAGCGCGCGACGAAGTATTCGAAAAACGTTCGAGCAGTAATTAATTCGAAACGAGGGGGCCTGTTTGCGCCGATTCGACACATTATCAAACAGCCGTAACGGTTTATTGCCGATTAACGTCACTGAAGGGGGTGGTGCGTCGAAATAGTTTATCTCGACGGTTTCTGGTCGATGGATCGACGCACGGCTGCAGGTGTGTTAGTCGAGCAACATCGCGCTCAAACTTGGACGAATCACGGTTAGACGCTGTAATTCGGTTCGCTTGAGCGTCAGAAACAAATTACGCTCGCGGCTCGATCTCTCAGCCGACCGTGTGTGTCGCGATTTGAATTTCCCTTGGAATAATTAATACGGCAAATGCATGGCTTCGACGAAAATGGGTCGGCGTATTAACCCGATAAAATGACGCGAGCTTCCGCGTAACGCGGTTACGCGTTCGCAACTTGGCGTTGGATAGTATTTTTTTACGCTCTCTCTGGGAGTTTTTTTTTTTTAAAGCTTAGAAACGCGTGGTTGTTGGGAATATAGTTAACCCGAGTACGTGAATGAATTTTCACGACCTGTGAGAATTCACCGGTGCTTGATGCGCCAAATATATTATTGCGTAACAAATATTCGTCAGCGATGCGATCATCGTTGATTATTACGTGTTCCCATCTTGCTGTAAAATTAAAAATTACCACCCGTGAAGGACGTTACTTATTAATCAATCTAATATTTAAGAATGTAATAAAGAGAAAATGTAGGTTTTAGTTCCTCTCGGAGCGTCTTAAAACTGGAAAGGATATAAAAGTCTTGAAAGCATTTAGTGCTCCTAAAGTCTGGTTCGTATTAACCCTAACACTGCACGGTGTGAAATAATCTATTTGCAACTTGGTAAAAGTAAATTAATTATTTCCGGTCTGAGCCTTTTAACCAGGGAGCCTCATCGGGGATAAAGAAATATTATCTCTCCGTATCTCCGCTCAAGTTATAAACTGAAAGCCCGAGAACTCAAATAGCACGCTTGCCTTTGGGATGTTGTCGGATACTTTTAGTCGCGAAAGTCGCGAAAGCCATGGCTGTCTTCGAGACACTGAAACTTTTGACGAGCTTGACGCTCCTCGATGTTATCGGTACCGAGTGAAAATGCTGAAAGCTAACGAATTTGCTTGCGCCGAAATTCAAGGCTTACAGGAATAATTGTTCGCCTCGACGGAGATTAAATTTTTAGTCCTTAATCATCGCGTCTATTTCTCTGCGTATGCAATTGTCCTCTTAGGAATTTGAATATTAACTTTTCCGCCGTTGGTGTCGTTCTCGTTTCGGATTTAAACGCGAAAAAACAACGGGAATCGCGCGACGCGTTTAATAAAACCCGGTAATACAGAAAATACGTGTTTACGCGGATTTTGCAAGATTTGTGCACAGATTGGATTCCGTCAGAAATGCATAAGCCCATTGTGCCATTCGAATTACCGTGCCCTTGTCCTCATGCGAAAATTTACGGATAACGTATCCCCCGAGTTTCGCAACACCGGAACAAAAACGAATCACACGTTTATTATGGCGATGCATTCAATTCCGAGAAAATATTCTCCCAGTTGGTACAAATTTTTAATTTCTAATCGACCTTTCCAATTTTTACTCGTCGTGTATCCATTCTTATAAATTTCATCCAGCCTCGTTGTAGTTCTTTATTTACAAATTACGTAAAACATGAAATCAAGTTTTGATTCATAAAGTTCTCGACAAGTAGTACCTACAAATTTGTGTAACTTGGTTTAAAAATCTCTAGACCCCGAATACATAAAATGTTTACATGTTTGCTAGTTTGTCCCATAAATTTCCGGACGCTTGAATTTTTGACATTAAAATTCTCGACGACATTTGATTGAAATCGGAATTGAACAAATGGCAAAAAGATGGATGAAAACTATCAGAAACATTGCATTTATTTTGAAGAATAATTATTGTTTGATTATAATGTTACTATATAAAATGGTTTATCGGTAGCAAGTGTCCGGGAACTTATGGGACAACCTAGTACAGTATCGAAATAAATTCAATTGTTTGTTATAAATCCAAGAAATAAATTTCAAACGAAATATTTCGAATCTTCTTTTATCATTACTAACTGGGGGTTGAAATTCCAACGTCGATATTTCGTATTAAAATTGCAACCGCGTAGTCAGTTACCAGCGTTTATTATTCGATAAACTATGATTTTAATTTCACTTCTGCTTCTATCGCGTCTTCGGAATGCGTGCATTGCATTGTCGCGAAACGGTGTACGGGAGAAATCAGAGCGACCCTTGGCTCGCAATGGAGAATCGTAGTCATTAGGTGCACGCGTTTCGAAATCCAATAACATATTCCTGTCTCATTGGAACGCCATTCTGTAACGTTTTTATTTTTCCGTAGAAAGTGCGGCTAGAGCCGGAATATGGGTCAGCTTTTGCTCGCTCGTCTTGCCATGTTTTATATCTCGGGAGAGATAAAAGCGGGTATTCCGTGGTACATTTTGTGATATTTGGTTTCCCGTGAATGAGGCTCGCAGCGCGCGTGTTTCCCGCGCGGTATTGGAAAGGCCAATATGATTATTTTTAATTTCAAACTCGTTCGGAGTGGCCGTCAGTGGCTAGGCAGAAATAACGAAAGCTTTGGGCGGTACGTGCATCGGCAAACGTGACGTCCGAGGTCAAAATTAATTTGTGGGACGCGATGAACTCTTTGGGGCTAGCTGGCTTAAAAACGGCAAATAGATACATTTAGAATCAAAAACATGTAATTCTGTTGAGTTGTCATATTTCATATTTCGTTGGTCTTAGGATTCTCGAATATTTTTTACTCTTATTTCGTCTTTAGAAAATGAAAATCAAAAGAAGAGGATGTACACTAACGCATCGAAATTTGTTGGAATTTGCTAAATTCGTCACTGAAATGCACGAGATCCTCCAAGCTTTCAATCTTCTAATGCCCGCTGCCAAATAAAGGCCAGCCTATGGGAACCGAGGGATTTCCTCGGAAGTGATCATTCTTTCATAATGGATGAGATCGGGTATTTAATAACGATGGAGAACAGCGAGAGTAAGCGAGAAACAGTTAGCACTATGCGTTCAACCCCCGGAAGGTGGTGGAAGTTTGCGACAACCTGACGTAGAGGTATCCTGACAACTTGATGGAGATAAATCGCTGCAACGTGACATATAATACCGTATACAGCTATTTGATGCGGAGTTTTGTGTGCCATGTGAGCCGGTTTGCTTATAGCGTGTATGCTTGCTTGATATCCAGTCGAGTGTTTGCATGCGTCAGCTCGAGAGTTGGATGAATTCTGTCTGTGAAGCGTGTATTCGTCCTTGAGATGAACATAGTACGGTTGGCAGAGGTCTCGCGAGTATCGCTACCGAAATACTGTAATTATAGGAGAGGATGCTAATTCTTCCTGCGTGTATCGTCCGGGGATTCGTGAAATCCACCGGTGGACGACTCGCGAATTACGTTTGTTCGAACCGTGCGAGACTGGCTCTTCGAAGAGTAGTTTCTTCGAGTACCATTCTTCGAGTAGTCGGTGGTAAAATAATTCGATGAGGCCTGTGCTTCTCGAATGTTCATTTCGAGCCACAATAGATTCGGATCGATATTTTGCCTCTTTTCAATCGGAGAAACGCGGATGGTGAAGATGAGCCGCGAGAGGCTGAGTGTGGGGTATCGAGAAAGTAATTTTTGGCAGACGTGAACTATTACTTGGATGAAAGACAGGTGATCAAAGGTAGATTGAAATGTACGGGTCACTAGTCAGTTCTCGTGCCTTTTCGCTGGAGAATTTTGGATTTCTAGCCGTGCCTTCTATCCAGAAAATATTCGCTTTCAAATATCCATTTATTTGGAACGAAACGGGAACACTTCGTTTTATCCGCGCGTAAAATTAGGTTCATGGTTTCCTGATTCCACGTAAACGTAAGTCTCCGGATGTTCTCTCCCCAAGTTACGAACATTTTAGGTCGCGCATAGTTCACATTAATATTCATTTAAATAATTAATATTCAGTTTGTGCGTTTGAACGAGTAAAGGGATTTGGAGGAATCGAAGTAAATGCAAATGAAACAATCCCAAGGAGGTTGTTCATTGGAAATTACTCAGCTATTAAATGAGCAGAAATCACTGCAAACACGGGAACAAAAATTCGTTGCAAGATTACAGTTTACTTAGGAAAATGAGCTCGGATCTCGGTTTCTTGTTACTCCGATGTCCACTACTTGCGTAGCTTTCGGTGTATTAACTCTTTCATGCTCGCGATATGGGTTCTCGATATCAATTAGAGTCTTGAACAGCGTATATATGTATTACGACGTCAGCTGTGTGTTATTTTATAAGCGTAATTTCTTATACGAGGTCAGAGCGATTTAAGAGAGATAGGAAATGCAAAGTAACTAATTTACTACTCTTTATCCAATTTTCAGTTACTGAAATCATTGTACCACAATACCCTTGCAACGTCTTCCAAATATCTAGGAAGAATTAATAAAATTACTTACTGAAACAGATCAAGTAATATAGAATTTTCGAAGAATTTGTTTTTCAAATTGATTATAATTTCTATTAAATGCACTAATGCGCTCGTAAAGAATAATCAACATAACAAACATCTATTATAGAAATATCGCATGCGTTGATATGTCGACCAATAACGTCACGTTTATGCACTAATTATCGTATTTTTTACTTACAAAATTACTTGATTCTCTGCCAACCTCTGTAATCGCGTACATTAAATATCACGTGTTTTCATAATGACAAATGCGCCCAAACGTTTCATAATATATTACGCGTGTTTACCATCAACTGTCTACATGGTATCAAAATAATATATTTAATTTGGTGAAATGGACTCTCCCTCTTCTACAGAAAGTTAAATATTTCTCCAATTATTAATGGAGTTCAATACGTCACAAGAAATCAATTCCACCCGTATCCTCGATTTGTCACCCACGAAAAACCTGCCTATAGAAAGTATTTTATTTCTTCCCTCCTAATGGATTCCGAATTTCCTTCCTCGTTTTAATTCTTTACCTTCGGACCACGCGTTCGTGATTGCAATTCAAATGCGCCCGAATCCGATTGCCGCTGATTGTTCGAATCTCTGTATCTCCTTCGGTTTCACCCACGTTTTTAACGTCGATTCACCGCCCAGAAAAAAGCCCCGGTTGAATAAATAGGTTCGGCAAGCGAACCCGAGGGATAGAAAATTCCCTTGTATTCGAATATGCATCGGTCGGTCGTGGACACTCTATCAAATTTAATATGCAGGCTTCTCTGTGTAGGACCAAATTTTTAAAAAAATATCAAACTTACGATTACTAATATTGTTTTGCTTTGGAACTCAAGAGGCCTTTTTATAATAGAATCGTTACGTTTGTTAAGAACTGAACGTAGTGGTGTAAGTGTTGTAAGAAATTATTTTAGTTTGAAGTTTCCACGATCGAAAACGGCGTTCGTGTCACGGTGAACGTCGAGAATCGTGCGTGCACTTCTATCGTTTCTCCATCGAGGAGAAAGGGAAACCCCTGACTATCGATTCAGAGGTCTCGTTGACAGATCACGTTATTGACAATTCGCGTAGAACCCGGGCAAGTTTGCATTAGCTATGGATTAGGTCTAATGAGTTAGAGAGCAGTCGGCCTGGCTCGATCCCAGGGAAGCACTGACTGTGTGATTTTCCGAAAATCCATCGCGCGGCTTTCACCGGATCCTGTCCACACACGTCACAAGCGTCGTTGGTTTCAGCTTATTGAACGCTACGTTTCGAACGTTAAACGAATCAAAATCGGATATACCGTCGCGATAAATATCAGCCGAGAGAAAGAAAATCGCGCGGCGGGTACCGCGACTCTTCGCGTAGAAGAATACCGTCCATCGACGGGCGGTTTTCTCTGTCTACGAGTGATTTGTATTGTTATCGGCTATAAATTGAAGTTGATAACGGTTCGATTCGAAACTCGGAATTCCTGCGGAGTGCTCGCATTTCCTCGGGGATTCTGGAGTGCTGATGCGTCGCGATTTTCCTTGGTGTATTCGCATTTCTCGAGTTTATAAAAAGATTGCAACGTTAGCTTGTGTAAACACGGAAATTACATTGTAAGTTTAGAATGGAAACACGTGATTGTAACAATTCTATGGGTATCCAGAAATGTGACGTATAATGAATTACTCGTTACACATTGTTTCGTAACAATTGCGCGACTAACAATGAGTGAATGTACGCAATCTGTCGACAGCAGCTAATTATACTATTAATATTATAATATTGCCTGAACATAGAAACCAAAGAAATCGAGCATACAACTGTTTTCGTAACGTTAAAATATTATAAATACTCGATCTGAAATTCATGAAAATATCTAATTGTTGGAAACGGATGATAGAAAGTCGATTCATCGATCCAACACTATCCAGTCCGCTAACCAGATTATTTTATTTTAAATATACAAGTGAGAATTCCTATGACGAATTTGGAACATCTCAATCAAGAGCCACGAAACGTTCCCATCTCGAAGAAATTTTAAGGCCTTATGATCTGGACGAGCATGAAGAATGTCGAGGCAGCAGCTTTTTGTCCGATCCGGTGTTCTCGTTGCACCTCCGAGAATTTAAGTGGGTCGTCTTTTCCTCGTGGTCACTTGATCGAAGACACTGGCTCAGCATATTTTTTTCCCTTCAATCCAGTCGCGTCTTCGAAAATGTCGATAAATCAGCGGCATTCTTCGAAAGCAGCACGCGCGGCAGACAAAATTTTTATGATTCATGGGAAATTATATTATTTATTCATCGAATCATTATTGCGAAAGGAAATAAAACCCTCGTGGTGCACTACTAGCGAACGTTGTTACCTTGCTACAGAATTTCTTCATCTCCGCAGTGCAAAGTTTCAAATAATTTCAGCTCCATTTAGAGTAAAAAAAAAAAAAATCGTAAACTTCCCCTGAAAGACTCGTGAAAATACCCATTTTGGCTGGTTCGACTGTACAATTCGCCGTTTCAATCGCGTCACCGAAGTGTCAGGTGGGCGCCTGTCCGTAGGCCGACAATTTCGTTCTGGAAAAGAACTACCGAGTAAGGTGTCCATAGATCCGGAAATGAAGCCACCTGGGGCCGTCCGCGCGATTCCCGCAGGATTGTCTCGCGCATTTCAAGAATTCGCTCCTTCGACGTTTCTTCGCGAACGTAGGAAATAAATAAATAAAAGGTTATAAGGATGGACGTTCGTCGATGAAATAAGTAAAACGGGACACGGGATGCACGCTGGGAATTCGTGTTTACCTCCGCGCAATGGCTAAACAAAAATGAACACCGGAGCGAGCACTCGACCCGCCATACGGCATTTCCACTCCGGAGCTTTCAGAGAGGATTCCGAATATCCTCCACTCGGTCCATCCGAGAGGGCCTCTGCCGATGAGCTCGTCATTTCACCAGCGAAATTCGGCAGACGTCGCGGTTATGCGAGTGCTCGATCCCACCGAGTGGCCGGAACTTAAAACTGCGGGGTCCTTCATTGTCCGACGACATTTGCACCCATCGATTCGCGGAGGGCTGGTCGAATTTCTTTCGTGAGAATATTGTTTAACGTGGTCACGTGTTTTATTAATAGGCCGGGAAATTGTATTATTTATTTTGTGAATGTAGGTCCTTGGTGGAATACGAAAATTAGTCACGAAATTGGGGTGGATACACGTAATGCGTGAAAATCGAGTTTACTTATTCGAAGCTCTGCTATGTATTTTTAACGAAGAAGTATGTGGAACATGGTATAATTAAAATTTTTAGAACAACGCCTAGACGTGGTATATTTTGTGAAAATCGCAAGCGAGCATTGCATACGATATGCAAAAGTCAAATATATTCTGAATTATTAAAATTAATAAGTAAATGAATATTCGCAGTCAGATTCCGCCCATAACGAACTGCGAAAATTTCGGTTTACGATACCGTGATATTCTTTTCTTCGGATTTTCGTAGATGCGAAAACGGAATACATTATCCGCGAAATGTAAAATGATACCGGGGATCAAGAGAGTATTTTATATTCGGTTTCAAGGTTTTGCGCTTTTCTTACGGTTCCGCCTCTTGGTTGACTCCGCGTTTATACCTAAGCAGACTTTCGAGAAAAGTAAAGCGGGAGACATGAAGGATGAAGGTTGGTCGCGATGGTCAAAGTTTGTGGGTAAATCGGATAAGTTGGAGCTTGTAGCGAGTGTAGCAAAATACTGGGATTTTATTCTTTCGGTGGTCAGAGAAAATACTCGGCGAGATGGAATATTCGGTCTCGACAAGAAACGAAACTACCGATAGAGTGAAAATTTCATCGGTTTCGCGTAAATGGTGTAACGACTCGGAATGTTCAAATATTTACGGTACATTTTTTTTCGAGTACATGAAACGATTTAAAAGGGCCTTTTTGTCGTGGCGTTTGATCGTCAGAGTTACAATTCTCCCGTGCAACAGAGGATTCGAATAGGGGAATGCTGGTTGTTGATGGTAGCGATCATCAAACTGACTCTCCTATTTAGTTTAAAACGAGACTTTAACACGGGTACGGGTATTTTTTATACAAAGAGAGAATTGTGGCGACGAACTACTCGTAATGGAATTTTTACTCGCACAACTCGAATGCCTGAATAATAATAAATGAAATTCTTGCATCAATGTATTATATTCATCGACAATTCGCTAGTTTACAAAATAAAAAAAATAAAAATGTACATTCAATGCCGCAATTCTTGAATTTTTTGAATTTTGTTTCGATTTTTTCTGGGACGCCTTCGCATTTTAGGCCAGCAAAAAAAATTCAAAAATTCATATAAAAAAAATGCAGGCAGCTCCTTCGACTCGCTTATTTTTAAATTCTGGATCAGTCCACGTCCATCTAATTTTGGCTCCGAGCTCCCTTGGAACCATTCTACGATTTACATTTTGCAATTGTCGTTACTGTAGGAGTAATGAGAGTTCCTTGAGTGTCAAGTGTGAGTAAGAAGTTTAGAACTAATGACTTCAGAACTGTACCCATGCAGCAGAGTGGCGGCTATTAGTGCCTCGACTTGTGTATGTGCGATGACGAGGGCTCTTAATCCTCTATTATGTACGTTTTATCGCAGTTTTCCAAACTTATTAACATACATTATGCCCTGGATATCTACGCATCTAAACGACGTAAAACTCTTTCGAAGAAATTTACGGTACGTAGAGATAAAGAAAAAAGGAAAATATTCCAGGCAAACTTTCGACCTTTTCTCTGTTATTTTTAGGCGAATCAAAAGAAGGTACGTGCAAAGTAACTAAGTTTGTGAAAAGAAATTACATTCAGAGAAGAGGGAATTCAGAGAATTTTCATTTATGAAAAAGGGATTCGACTCAAAGGAGCTACCGAATGCACCGAAAATAAATGTGAAAGAAATATTTAGTAAAATCTCGTGTTTCTAATAAAAAAAATTCAGGAAATTCAATGAAATCGACAATCGTTTATTACTTTTACAGATGTCCATTCGATTAAATTCGAATAGTACGCGCGCATGCCCGAAGCAGTTTCCGATTCAATTATCTTGAAAGCGAAGCCTTGTACGAATAAATGTTATTCTACGTTTTTGGTTTATTTTCGCACGTAGAACGGGTCCGTTTCCGGTGGCAGATCTCGCGGAGCGACACTTTGAGTGTATTTTAAGCCCGGTTCTGTCGGAAATGCGCTAATTCTGCGTCAGTTTTGGACGCTCGCACGCTATAAGCGCTTATAAGTGTCGCTTGCCCCGTTCGAATTCGTGTGCGTTCTCGCGAACGGTAAACCCGTTCTGTGACGTCGTAACTCGCGTTCTTAAACGTTTATTTCATTTAGGTGAAGCAGATAAAGCGCGAGTATTCGCGTATCTTTCCTCTACTCGAATCTAAATGTAGAACGAAACGAGTGATTTCATTTTTGCTCTCCTGCCGGAACGTTTCTGAATTCTCGATTATAATCGATCGTTGGGATTAGGGAGCTAGGGAGGCTTAAGACACCGTTCGTCTCATTTTTCCACGATCTTAACCGCATAGTCAGAGAAAGATAGGGTACAGTCAGCGCCTAGTTCAGCGATTGGACACGGCAATCCGATGCGAAGCAAAGGAAATGTAGCAGTTTCTCTGGGGGGAAAATGCCATAAAGGTGCCCGCTACCGGTGCTTTTACCTTAATCGGCTTCGCACCCTCCAATCTCCGCGAGGGCTGAATACGAGCATCCCAGAATCGAAGAGGGACACACGCGCTGAGGTCGATTCCAAATACAGCCGACTTTCGCGCATTCCACCTTTCGCGCGATTCCCTATTTCGGACATTTTATGAAATTCAACTTTTTCAGCCAAAAAAGGCATCTACGGTGATGGGACAAATGACCAGTTTTGAAAACACTTCTTTCAATTAAATACAACAATATTTCACGTGGAACTAAATTGAATAATACCAAGCAGTGAAAAAAGCAGTCCCTGGAAGCACTTATGCCCACAAATGATTTTTTGAATCTCGAAGGAACACTCGAAGCATCAATTCGAAACGTAACCACGCTATCTGGACATTTCTTCCCCGGCCCACCTGGGCCACCCACTCGATCAGCGTCGATATTGTCGTCGGAATTTATGGATTTTCAGGTCAACACGCGGTGACAGGGAGTACGCGCAATAAGAGGGATAGACTCGGTGGCAAGTGTCCCTCGAAATCACCGATTGCTCGGCGTCGACAAACGAGGACGGAGCTCGATAATCGCTGGCCGAATTAATTTCTGATTTTCTGCCGCGAATGAAAACGGGGCCGTCGGCCTACGTGATTGAAACCGCGACGATTTTTCGGGATCCGTAGAGCCCGCAGAGACGTCGTCCTTTTCGATGGTAGACTTCCTTTTTGAATAATTTATGGGGAGCCACGACAGAGAATAGAGGGGGTAAACGATAATTGGTAGACAGGCAGGTAGAATGAAAGTATATAACAAAAAATTATCACGAGTTGACCCTTTGCTTTTGTTTTTTCTTTTTTTTTCTTTAATATTGCGAAGCAAGAATTTTGCGATGCCTCTTCTCGATTATCGAAGGCGTTTTTAACCCTAAACCTACCGACATTCATTCGTAACTATTTCTACTGCGATGGGACAAATGACCAGTTATAGAAACACTTCTTTCGTTTAAATACAACGATATTTTACATGGAACTAAATTGAATAATGCATGAAACAATTGTGTATAATTGCTATGTTGCATATAAAAAACTGAATACAAAAATTTAAAAACGGTCATTGGACCAGTCGTGGTAGGTTCAGTGTCAGAAACTGAAATGAAACGTTTGTTGCGTTTCGAGCCAGTCGTGCACTACTAGCGAACGTTGTCTTGCGATGCTGCAGAATTTCTTCATCTCCGGAGTGCAAGCGTTAATTCTCTCGGATAGCATTATCTATCACCAAGACGTAGTATCTCGCCACTGTATGTATTTTGTATTAGAGCCCTGGGCGCACTCTGTTTTCGCCAACCTGGTATAATATCCAGGGCAACGCAGCTATTTCTCAGAAACCGATACAGATAATCTAGACGAAACGTTGGGCGTCCGATCGACGTAATTAAGTTTGGAATTAAACCTCCTAATGTACTCGATTCGAGAAATCAAATGCTCTCGCGTCGATCAGCTGTTTAATAAAATGCGACATAGGAAATAATTTTAGCTGCGAACGCTGGTCGGTATTCTGATTCCTCGACAACCCTATCGAACGACTATCGAGAATTTACGAGACACAGTCGCGAGAGGATAGCTTTCAACGACGCATGGTGCGCCATAAATCCGAAGCGACGACGACGTTATCCATGACAGGTGTTAAACCGTCAGCGAGTGTCGGGATAAGACCCGCACGTGCACGGTTCCTTTTCTGTTAATAAAACTAAAAAAGAAGTCAGTGGTTTATCTTTCCACTTTGGACTGCAGGCGAGAACGGCGTCGGAGGGCTCGGGAGAAAAAAGAAAGAGAGATTCTCGAGGGGATCACCAACTGGGGCCAATTCGTTTTCGCAAATGGCGTCGGGTCAATTTCGAGTTACCACCCTCTACCGAACAGTTTGGACTTTGGTAGTTTTCGTTCCAAGTGTAACGCTGCTGACGTTGCGTAAATACTCGATTTGAACGTATCTTGATAAGTCAGGGGTTAATCATACTCGATAGTAAAACGTACTTTTAATTTAATTTTAAATATATTTTAATTATCCTTCGTCTTCTTCTTACTTCCACTTTTACGAAGAAACCAAGCTTTTGCTGAATGAAATCTAGGGATAAATATCGGAGTTAAGAACAATTGAGCAAAGGTACAAAAATTCCAATTTTACTCTGTTTTTGTATTTTTCTCCTATCTATATACGAAACGTTTATTAAATTTGCGAGTTTAGCAGGCCAAAATACATAAGAAAAAAAATGATGGCATCGAATGTACATTGTTCTTTTATTTTGTAAGCTAGCGTTATCTAATCTTTAATAGTCTCCGGGACAAAATTTTAACTCGATAGAAATTTTCACGAATTTTATCATGGCAGCCAACGTGTTAGCATAAGAAGTTTCGCCTGAAAAAGGGTGAACAATGAGGGTTTAAAAATCCGAGAGCTTCTCTTGAAAAGCCCCCATAGTAACGTCTAATAGTCGCTCGGATCGTTCCTGATTCTCTTGAACGTTTTCCTCGCGCTTAATCCCTGGACGACGCAAGTCGCGAAACAAAATGATAGATCCTTAGAACGTGGAGTTGCGAAGGATTAAACAGACGTGCGAGGAGATTAGAGCGTTCGCGGCAAAGAACGCGGAGCGAACCGCGGACACGTCGAGGGTAAGAGTGAAATAAAAATCGCGTACTTCCTTATCTGGCGATTTTATCGCCCCGTTACCCGCGGTCTTATTCGTACGGTCGTTATTTCGAGGCTTGTAGCCGCGCCGCAATGTAATCTTTCGCGGATCATTCCAGCGAAATAGGAACAACAGAATTACGACGCTGCTCTCGCTTTACGAGCAGCCTTAAACCCCTTTTAATTCTCGTCCCGGAATTGTATGACGCGAGGGTGGGGAGAGCTCTGTGTAGCCGCCATGCGGGTCCTAAGCAGAGATTTTCTTTGTTCAGATCGTGAATTCGGGCGCTTCAAAGGTTCGCTTAAAATCTCATTCGAGGAACATCGAGTTCATTTTATTCCATTCCCTGCTACGAAATTGTCTCGTGCTTCAAATTGATTGCAATTACTCGAGGAATTAATTTATAGACTCTTGCGAATTTAATGTTACTTTCTATTATTAAAATAATACCCCAGATCACGCATCCTGTATTAAATCTTGACGTCCTAGGCAAAACGCTTTAAATTCGCCCTGGCAGTGAACGGCTTTGCGTTTCACAATTTCGACGAATCCTTGTGAATTCGTTAATTAATTTACCCTCGACGCTGTCGAATATATGCTTGTCTATTTCTCGCATTATTCTCTTCTCCGTTTCAATCACTTAACGGATGAAAATATTATCTTTTAAATTAAATCGCACGTTTCTTGCGTACGGACTTACTTTTCCTAATTAATTAGTGGAAAAGCGAATTCGCGAAACCTAAAGCTCGTCGATTAATCATGCCGAGTCCTTGGATCTTCGAAGCATTACGAGAAGACTGTTATTTACGAAGCCCGTCGTAATTCTATTTCTCCGCGAATAAGCACCCGATTTATTCGCTTCGAATTTAGAAGTTCCAAGTTCCCGATCAGCGAAGGATCGACTCGAAACCCATCGAATTCGAAGAGGGCACGCTTTCCTCTGGCAACGGACGCGACGCGAACGTCGATTGGGTCCAGACGCTTCGAAAACAGCTCTGTCGTCTCCGTGTTGGGCAGAGGCGACAGAAAAATCGATGGAAGTGGCTTAAAGCCAGCTTCGGCGAGACAACCGGACCTGGACTGGATCGTACGTTTCCCTGTAACGGGCTGTACCTTATCGAGTAATCCTGGAAACAACTTGTTAAAATAGAGAACGGCGGTTTTGTCTGCTGTCCCGTGAGTTAGGGTATCCGTAACTCGACGACGTTCTATGGCCTTGGTCTTCGCACTCTCAACGTCCCTGTCCGCCTTCCACTCTACGTTATTGCAATTGGTTTTAAACCGTCCTCCTCGAGGACTTTTATTCCGGGTTTTCCCTTCGACGGTAAGGCGAATCTCGCGCTTCAAGCCGATGCAATTTTATTCATAGTCTTACACTGGACGGAGTGTAATTTGCTGCGCGCTCAAAGGCAGCTGACTTTTCGCGAAAAGCATAGGTAGGGTTGAATAAAATTAGCAACGAGGCAAACGTCTTTTAATTCTCCTTAATGAACTCTGATATACGAGACTTTGTCATCGTATACATCTCTTTTTAAATCAAATATCCCAAGTGTTTATAATTTGCTTTTCT
Source organism: Hylaeus volcanicus (assembly GCF_026283585.1). Lineage (NCBI taxonomy): Eukaryota > Metazoa > Arthropoda > Insecta > Hymenoptera > Colletidae > Hylaeus > Hylaeus volcanicus. Next base: position 7,286,929 of record NC_071980.1, on the reverse strand, counting down.
GTTGATTTTGTTAACTGAACTGAATTAGGTGTTAATGGACTCCGATGTATGAAATTTTATCATCGTATATATCTTTATTCAAATCAAATATTCCAAGCGTTTTTAATTCGCTTTACAGCCGATGCTGTTAGGTGTAACGACAGAGTGTTTATTACTCTGTACATATTCGATACGTTTTATTAACAACGTTATCATCAAACGCGTAGTTAATCAGTCTGCTGGATAATTATTTCTCGAAAGCAACACACGGTACAATCAAATATGAAGCAATTTGTAGCATAACGAACGATTTTTGTTTTAATCATAGCCCGTACGCTTATCACGGAATAATTTATTCCGCGAGCGGGCGGCGATTGAAAGTTTCGGGAATGCATGCAACTAAATTCGAAACAACGCGCCGAAATGTGTTACCAATTCGCAACTTTTGGGGAAATTCATCTTGTTGCTTGAATTGCTTTAGGAATTGCTAGTAGAGTCAATTTTTTCAAAGGAAAACCACGCGCGACCATTCACGTTGCAACTGACAAACGTTTCTCCTAAATAATTCCTGAAGCGAATCATCAAAAATTATTTTTACCGCGCAGTCGTATCCGCGAATGAACCGAATGATTAAACCGCGAAGGAACAGGTGAGAGAAAACTGCAGGGGATCGGAAAAGTTTCCTCGCTATCCTTGAACAAATAATCGCACGTTCGCGCTTCGGAACTACGCCTGCAAAGCTCGCAACGATAATACCGAGCACTGTAATCTTCTTCGAGAGAAGAATTCTACGAATATTTAGATTTGAACGTTCCCGTACGCGAAACTTTTCTACGCGTAACCAGCCCCCGCGCGGAACGTCCCTTCTTAGCTCATCCCAGCAACGTGTTAACACTCTTAACGCGTTTATCGAGGACGAGAATCGTGTAACCGGATTAACCGGTTCTCCGTATTAGGAAAAAAAACTTTTATTGCACCGCTGGAAACGAGGTAAACAACGTTTTCCTATTATCGCCGCTACCCTTCGTTTTACTGCTAAACAGCTCGCATTAGACGCAGTCGTTGAGTTAATTCGCGATTAATTATAGCCTGGGAGAGACAAGGTACGTGTAATGAATATTACAGTGCGCATATTACAGTGTGAAAATAGAGGATTTTACAAGAACCTGACAAAAATCAAACAAAAATACAGACTGATAAACATCATTTATGTATTCGATTTACGTTTAGTAAATTTATTCGGTTTCGCTTCGATCTTCTAACGTTGAAATATTCATTATTTTCAGCGGAATAATACTCAGAATTGAATAGACATAAAATTATAATGAGTTTATTTTACAATCGTCGGTCATTCCGTAATTACGACACGTTTATATATTTATTGACCTCCTATCGCGTTTTATTTTATCTGTTGACCAACCAGGAAGAGAATAATCAGCTCGGCGAAGCCGATAAATCGGTTGATCGATCGGTTAATAAATAGCACATTGCAGTAGTTATAAAGCTTATCATAAACTCGCTAAAATTAAAACATACCCCGCTCCCGAGATGTAGCACTCGTCGAAATCATAGAAAATTCATAGAACTATTACGCGGATCAGTATTTCTAAACCGCTTCCAACTCGAGCGTTTATCCAACCGTTATTATCAATTATTCGATAAACATTGCGGGGCACTATATCCGCAATAATAAAAGTCTCAGAAGGTGTTCCTTGGTACCTTTGCTAGAAAACATATTAAGCTTCAACCTCTTGCGTTCTACTCCCCAACAAAAATTCTACAATATTCCTCGAAATCAAATCCTCCGTCTCCCCATTCTTTTTATTTTCTGTTTTTACACCAGACTTGCGTATAATCCAACATAATCATTTTTCAAGAGCTCAGTAGAAGGTTACACAGCGTTCGAACGTTGAAAATTTGAATTTCCGGACGAGAAGAAAGGAAGCTTTCGCGCGGCGCGAATTTTCCTTCTTTTCACGCGCAGTGTTCAAGGATAAGGTTAACACGGTTACGTTTCTGGCGAGATGAATCCGTTTTCTGCGCCTGACACAAACAAACGAACCCCGTCTAATTACGAGAGTTCTTCGGGAAATTGGAATTTAGTTCTCGACGGTGTAAAATAAAGTCGCAGCTGGAAGACCCGTTTCGTTTGGTGGACGTTCATCGTTTCTCCTTCCTCGCCCGGAAATAGAGACGCCGTTTTGTTCGGTAAAGCTGCTCTGCTCTTCCTTCCCCGGTTATCACTGTTTTAAATGTCCGTCCAGGTCCGCTTTCAGTGGAATAAACCCCCTCTGACAAGCTCGAGGATTGAATGCTGCGTCACGTTTGGAACACCGGGTATTATCGCGTAAGGGTATCGGTGAATCCGTCGGTCATTCGTTGTTGGAATTTGTTATAATTACGCACACTTTAGAGTCCAATAGACTGGTCCAACCGCGATAAATATTTAATCATCTGGTTTCCAGTAATAAACAAAATTTAATCACAGTAGAAATTTTCCAGAGTGTTGTGTTAAGAAAACAATTTATACGAGTTCCATTTATTCCTCTTTATCATCAGTCATTCGTTGTTGGAATTTGTTATAATTACACACACTTCAGAGTGGAATATACCGGGTCAAGTCTGGTTTCGGTAATTTGTAAGGAATTGGTATCGATTTATGAGATTAAATTGAATCTCAGGTGCTTCGACACCCTATAGGAACGAATATTGGGTCAGTTCTGGATTATTTCGCGTTCAGTTTTTCCCGTGCGCCTTGTTCCTGGATTTATTCGAATCAATCTGCAAGAGCTGTCAGTTAAAAATGTCCCATAATCCGGCCAGACGCATCCAGCATTCGGCTATCGCGATATATCCCAGTTTTGTAAGTTGTCAACAAAATGATTGACTTTCCATGTAAAAACGAACCGAATATATATATACATACATACATACATATATAAAATAGACAACCTTTTCATACGTGGTTTCGTTATTGAGAAAATCGATTGCGAATATTCGCCAGTCGCGCCCTGAGATTGAGCACGATTCGGCCGACACGTCTGACCACAGCTCGACATTACTACTAGCGTCGCGGGTTAATCCAGACCTGGACACTCGTTGCCGGCGAAACTCGCGTCCCATCTTCTTCGCGGTAATTTTCGATGCGTTTGCATAGACGTTTGCAAACATTTCCCACTCCTATCTCCCGTAACAAGGTAAGAAATAAAACTCACCCTCTCTCCGTCTCTTTTTCTAGCAATTTTCATCCGCACCCTCCCGCAGTATTACCGTAACGAGCCGCTCGTAACGACACCACAAAGGGAGGCAAATGAAAATTGAAATAACCATAGCCCGGTTAACAAAAAGAAGCGAAGAGAGAGAAAGAGAGAGAGGGGGGTTTGAAAAAAAATTGAAACATCCCAGGAAGATCCTCCCATCCGTCGTTTTCGAGGATCGCTTTGTCGCGACTCGCTCTTTAATTCCCTTTCAGGTTCTGAAATTATTTTATCCGGCGTCGCGGCCAGCAGGTCGACGTGTCTGCATTTGCATAACAATCATACCGCCGGTCTGGCCTTCTGTTTACGCGTTATCCGAACGTTGAGCGAGGCACTAGCCATCGCGAAGAAGGGAAGTGCTTTCGGATATTTGTTCGCGCGACCCGTTCGCGCTGGATTTGATGGGCCGGTGCTTTATCCGGTGAGTTATGCCGTCGAATGTTCCCGCGCCATTTTTACCCGTGGATTTTGTCATTCGTTTTCCAGCGTGCGCTCGCACGTTTAGGGGGAACGTGCACGCCTGGAAGCGTCGCGAAACGCTCGATGCTTTGGAGCTCTACGACCGAAAGATTAAGCCTTTATGAGATACGCTGACTGCGACGGTTTTACATTCAGTTGTTTCTCGATCGACTCGACCCTAGTTGACCCTCGAATAGGGACGTATCAGCGCATAATCGAGGGGTATATATTTACGTATGATACCTATAAATTTATAATATATTAATTTATAAAATCAGACATGTTATGTATCGTAAATTGTATTCATAAATGTATATAGATAGTCAATCTTTAATATATATTATAATTAGACTACGGATCTTCATGCAAAATAAAATCTTGCAAACGTACCTACAAAAATTCAACCTGAATTTATTTTACTCTGCAAATTTATAATATGAACTTTTCTCTCAATACTTTTTATATTTTTGCATACTGTGTGCATTTTGTAGTTTCCTGCACATTCCAATTTCCTATAAATGTATAAAAATCCGCAGTGTAATTAATATATATAGGGGAAACGTTTCACATTTAGAACATTAAGGACAGCCTTATCAAAAGACTCGCAATTTTTAATGTTATTCCGATCTACTCGAAGCTATCGTTCCTGATCGCTAACTGGATCTTTCCTTTCTGTTTCAGGTGAGTCACGAGAACAGTACATAAACGAATCCACAGCTAATTTCCAAAGAAGCTTCTGGTCACAGGTATTTATCTCATCCACTTATTTTTAACTAGAGTGTGTTAGGCTATTTTATAAGCCTGTAGGTTTCCTCGATACGTATTCAGAGAGTGAATAATTAAACACGTTACCTATGAAAAAATTAATTCTGAAAGTAAACTGTCAATGAAAACGAATTCGAACGAATTTTAATAAGTGTTTCGTCGTCTAGTTTCCAATAGCATGTAAACAAAATTTAATCACAGTAGAAATTTTCGAGATTGGCATTGGCAGTGTATGTGTTAAGAAAACTCTTTCCTTGTTACTCACCCTCTTTGTCATCCCTTCGAAACCACTGAAATAACCGAGGTCGTCGACGCGGTAATTATAAATTTTCATTCGAATCCCTTCTGATTATTAGACGCCCGCCCTCGGTTCCAAGACTCGCGCCCTCTGCTTCGGGAAACATCGCCTCGAGCAAAGTAACTTTTCCGCTTTCCCATCACCCAGAATTCAGTCCCGACGCTGGAAATCTTCGATCCCGATCGCCACGGTCCGCCAACTCTTTCGTCGCTTTTCTTTCCAGCTGGCAGTCGTTTCGAGCCCGGATCCTAAGGTCGTTTCCCGGGTCTCTATTCCGCTTCCGGGTGCAATTAAGGTCGCATTCTTGCATTAAAGTAAACGCCGACTCGTCGCTCCTTTTTCACGCTCGTCGCTTTCGTCCCCTTCGACCATAAGATTCACGACAAAACACATTTCTCATCTCTGACTCGACCGATCCAAACAAGTTCCACTTCGTCAATATTTCAGAGACACGGAAGTCAAGGTATACTGAAAGTTGTGGCAGAAAAAAAATGGTAGCAATCTTCATGAAAAATTCTTCTTCGGGCCTCCACGTTATTGCTTTAAAAAATTCTTTTTATCGCTAACACGAAATGATGGAAAATTTCCGTGTCGTAGAATAAAATGGTCTCGTATTGACCTCGTCACCAGTCTTCAGGATCCATTACAATTCGATTTCTGTTTTTGTCACGCACCGTAGGGGTGGAACTAACCCGTAGCGTTAATTTGGTAATTGGAAGTTCCGCGGAGTGGCGAATGTTATTGTCGGGGCGATAATAGTTGAAACTTGCGCGTCGTTGTACGAGAGTACAGTAGTAGGAGTAAGTTGAATGCGATTCATCACGTTCAATCCCTTTCAGTGAAGCAACTGGGACACCTTAATCACTTTCTCTCGACACGAGTGCAAGGAATGGCGAACTTGGAAGCGAGAAAGAGTTGTCGCGTGTGCGGAACTGAGCGTGCAACGGATTTGTTATCTTTCGGATGAAACAGGGCTCTCTTGACAAGATGACTGAGGGAAACGTAAAATTATGTCAGCTGACTGACGCGAGCGAGCGTGGACTCTTTCCAGTATTTTCTAGCGTCTTGTTCACCGAGTTTTCAATGGACCTCGATATCTTTGAAAATCTATGGAAGAAAAAGAGCTTTATCGGGTTACACAGAAGTCTATTTATCGAGTGTAATGTTTATCGAAGGATATCAAAATGCATAAATTGTCTATATTTCACTTTCGAAATGATTTCTAGAAAGTCATCTGTAAGAGTAGAATGATGACGATAATCCTTGGTTCATACGGTATAGAAACTGGCGTGCTTTAAGCCGCCCGAAATTTGTTGAGAAAATTACAAACCAGTAATTGTCCGTTAACAGAGTAAAATAGTTGCAGCTTCGTCGACCGTAGGATTAACTTTTCTAATGCATTCTCAGCGTAAACGCCGCGGCTGCTAACTAAATTTCGAGAATTCGGCGCGGATTATTAACCGAATTCCAAACAGTAAGCCATTATGTGGTCTGCGGATTCATAATACTCGCGAGGGTTGTCAAACACAACCGTGGTTACGGACAAAATTTCAACGGTATCGCTACCTTCCGTTTCCATGTATGCAACAACATAAATATGTCGAAATGTAAGAAGTACTCTATCTCTCCTTTTAACTACGAATTTATTTTAACATCCATTGCTGATATTTCATTATTAACAGAATATTTATAAATCTCGATTCTTCTGCACTTTCATTTTCTTTGACTCCTGCCGATTGAAAAAACGATTTCATTGAATTACAGGATTCTCCTTCCAAGTCCTTATCAGGTTTAAAAATTTTCGTTTCTCGGTATTATTTCACCTTTCTTGGTTTCTTGGCCAAGGAAAGAAACTTAGTTTGTTCGAGGCCAGATACTCCCAGTAATTACGTTTCCTCGCTCCCACGGGAAAGAAGTAAATCTTCTTTGAACATTGTGGGGCAAAGTGTGCGTGGCACGGATGGTTGCGATAAATTAGGTTCATCTTTAGATAATGTAAAACCTTCTTGGATATCGAGCGCGGTCTCGTTAATGAAATTATTATGAAAGAAGATTCAACTTTTCGCTTCGTATTTCGTCGTTTTCGATGTAAACGTTGAAAGTTTCCGCTATATAGAAGAAAGCTTTCGCGAAACTGTAACGCGAAATGAAATACTCTGTCAAGAATTAACGTTAGTCGCAAAGAAATACTTAACGCGACGGAAAGGTTATTTCTTGAAATTTGAAATTTGGTATTATTGGGCGATTTAAATCGTCGATTTGTGGCGCGGAAAATGAAAGCTCGCGTTTTGCATTAATCGATAGTTTGTTAAATTTCGATTGTCCGCGGGGAAAAGCGCGGCCATTCATTGCCACAGACGTTGTTCAATGTGACTGTCACGCCGCGAAATTTATTGCCTGGAATTTTATGTTTGGAAAGCATATTTTACCGTGGCACGTGTAGCTCTGTCAGAACGGAATTTATGGATTTTATAAGACACCCGGTAATCTCTAGCCAAACATATGTCTTTCTCGTGGGTTACAAAATAATTCCGACGTATGCTCCAGGTACGCGTAAACACGCAATAAACGGGATAAAATATTATCAAATATAATCCAAATTACATACGAAAGGGGTTCTATAGGATTAAACGTAAATAGGATTAAACGTAAAGCGATGAAATATTATTAAATTTAGCAGAGGTTTCGCGCGATAAAAGAAGATATACGCGTGGAATTCAATCTCGTTCAACTTTACGTTTTACGTAACGTTATCGATGTTTCTACGTTTTTTTTCTTTTTTTTTTGTTACGAAAAATATTTACAACTCTCGAAAGTATTCGTTTATTCCCTCGGAATCGTATTTCGCAATTAAAATTATTCCTATGAAAAAACAAATGAATAGTATCGCGATGCTTTTTCGTAAGATAAATATAAACCAAATAAAAGTCCACGCAGAGCAATGGGAAAACGGTGTTGGCTGCAACGTGAAGAAGTTTCCCTATGTATCGGCTTGGAAAAACTACAATCAATACCTCGTTAGATGATAACTGCACCGTAAAAAGACTTCTCCAACAAGACGTATAGTTTGCTCGGATGAAGTTTAACTTCGCACGAGGGAGATCGAAGGAGACATTTTGGTTAGGATGATAACAACGTAAATTGAAACTGAAGATCCAAAGGAAAGTTGTCTCAGCAGAAGCAGGTCCAATCGTGAATTTCGTACCTCGCGTTCACCGTAGTAACTTGGTTAATTAGATCAATTCCGTTGTTGTGCAAGGGTCGCGCTATACCTCGTATCGAATCTCGACGACGATCGTCGCGTACTCCGAGTTACATTTATCAAGCAGACAACTGACAAACCTAATATCATTCGATGGCCTGCAGACGCAACAGACGCTTCGTAACATTTGCGTCACTGCATATGGGAGCAATTTGGGGCGTACATTGTCTTCCAAGTGTCGCAGTTCGAATAACGCGATGTTCGATTTCAATCTCGGGCTTAAAGCGATACGTCGATTGTTCCAAAAACGAGTTACGGTTCCGTCGATGATTTACAGGCGACTGGTCGGGCAGGGTGTATTTGAACGTTTGTAGTTTCAAGCTTTGCTGCGAAACTAGAAACTAGTAATACATTTTGAATCTTAGAGTCGGTGTGTAGCTTAGTTTAGCAGGAGTTTGGTTCGGGAAATTCTCGTGCTGGGATAAACAGAAAGGCAAACGGTAACGAAAATTTCATCTCGGTTAAGAAAAGGCTCCTCGAAACGAATTTCTTCGATGATAGCTCGAGTTTATTCTCAGGATTCGAAAGGATGCGATCAGAACAAAGCAGTGACGTTACAAAGAATCAGCGACAAATGCACGTTAGTGACAAATTCATTGTAAAGTTGAGAAATGGCCTCTGGTATAAATTATTTATTATTCAATGGCCAAAAAATCGTTGATGTCTAACCTTTCCGATGCTCTGCGTATATTCGTTAAATTATTTTGCTCTTGTCGTGCTCGAGACGAGTTAAATCGCATAAGTTTATTATTAATGAGTTAACGAGTTAACCCGTCTTGAGCTCTTTCCTATTTAAAGAAGCTCGTGCGATTTAACTCGTAGCAGAGTACCGAAAAGGTTAATGGCGTTAATGTTTATTATCCAGGAAAGTTATTACAAATATAAAAAGTTGACTATAGCAAGTGCTTTGACACTTAAATGTAAGTTTTTCCAGAAAGTGGAGTTCGCTGGCACTTGAAAGTTTATTTGATAAACTGTACAAAGACGATCAATAATAAGGTTCGTTTAGTTATCGCAGAAGCCAGGTTATCAAATGGGCGAACTTGACGATTTATGGGGAAGACTTCTGGTCACCCGCCAGGGTGACATTATCTAATAATAATATCGAAGAGGTGAAGTTCACGGTGTAGAGCATCTGTCGTAGCAACTATAACCTGCGACGAAGAAGAAGAACAATCGTAGAAAGTGCAGTGTAGCTGGAATTGCACGGTCTCTGGTTCACTCTGTAAAGAGCAGGAAGCATCCTTGTGTTTATAGATTCTATTCTCTTTCTCTATCATGTTGTTGAAAACTTGGTCGTGCTCGAACGAGGTAGACTAACAAGCTAAACGTTCTAGTCAGAGAACAGGAAGGATTTATATTCCGATTTATTTATGCAGTTTATGCAGAGCGATTGCAAATAAGGATTAATTATTTCTATCGATTATTAAATTATCTCCTGTAGCGTCGAGATGGAATCTGTGTGATTTTTAGTAATAAGCCAATCAATTGTTAATCGTGAATTTCCAATAAATGTTTAATGATAAATTAACAATAATTTTCGGTTAATAACCGCGGGTTTAATGCAAGGGTTGAATTAATTCGCTCCGAAATTTGATTCCGAAGGACGCGTCTCTTGTCTAACGCTCGCGTCCAGTTTGGTAGATAATTCAATTTAGGTCTACGCAGTGATAAATTAGTATGTAAATGATGGCCATTAATCAAATGTCATTGTATTGGACTGCGTAGCGAAACAAAATAGGGCGCACAAAGCAACGACCTGTGATTAAATGAAACTTTGGATGGAACGGTGTACTAAGAAATTGCTTTTTCAATTATTTTCGGTTCAAGGTGGTTTGGTCAAAAATGACAACAGATCGGATCGTCTCATAACTTTGAAAACTCATAATGTACATCTTAATACACATCTGTCTGAAATATGGGTAAAACATATTTTCAGATGATCGATTTAAACAAATAATCCACGTACAATCGTATGAATAATCTTCCGTGATCTTCAAGCTTCCATAAATAGTTTACCAAGTTTGTAAACAACGTCTGACTCGATCGCCCACGTAATTAATATTTCACAAAAATCAGTATTCAGATTAACCGGTCAGAGGTCATATACAGTCGACGTTGTCGTAAAAAATATTGTCCCGAGTAAGAATTGAAACACTGGCGAGGCCAATGTAAACGCGACAGCAAACGCTATTTCGCAAAAGTGTATCCACCGAGAGGAAACAAAGCTAGTGGAGCAGCTTCTATTTGCCGTCTCGAACGCCACAGCTTTCCTATAACCCTGGCTAAAGTATACACTTCCAGCAGGGTACAGGGCCACCGAGTCAACCTAACCCCAGGTGCTTTTACTTATCCTCGGTAGATCCGACCTATTTGGCCCAAGCATTAAAGTATCGTGTCCAGGATCGGCAGACCATCCAGGAACACTTCGATACGTCGCCATTGGTGACCGCTCAAAAATGTTGTCGACCAAGTTTCCAAGTGGAATTAAGTAGCCGCACGTAGATCGAAATGAAATCGGGTTCGACTCACCGTGGACCGTCCCGGTTCGTTTAGAATCGTTTCGAAAGGAACCCGTTTGCAAGCAACAATTTTTGCGCGGCCAAGATTCTGCCTTCTTTACTCCTAGAAAGTTCCACCTTCATCTGCCAAACACATAAACTTTTACGCGGTTTATCATCGACCGCGAATAAATTCGCGATCGATCGAAATGTTTCGAGGGATGAATGAATTCCGTGGAACCTGTACTCCGAGCTCTATAACTTCAGCGGTTTCGTGAACTTTTACTTGAAATTTTGCACGATTGTTTCTCGAGAGTTGTACCATGAGATCTGGTCAACAAAGAAAATCGAATTTTGCTTGGAACGTGTACGACTTAACCAGCATGTCTGACCATTACTCGCCATTTCTACTTAGGTTGCTAATTTATGTTGCTTCTGTTATGTTAGTGTTCGTTTCGATTGGTTGTAATCGTTTAAAAAATTGCAGTTTGCATAGAAGAAGTATGGTACATTAGACAATGCCAGAATCAGTAGAACTGGTCAGTCGTGGTCAGACGTGGTTAGTAAAACCTTTCGATTTATTTTTAAGAAAACGAAGCTTCCTATGAAAAAATATCATTCTTCATTTTCGATTCGTTTTCAAGCAAAGAATCATCCGCTGTTGATGACGTTACATTTAAGACTAGCTGTGCTCCGCGTGGAATACTATTTATTTTATGTCGTTCGTATTTGACCGCGTGTTTCTTCGCGAAACAGTAGAGGTGACTGTAATTTTGCATACGGCCGATAGTTCTGGAGTTAGAGCTCTGTAACACTTAGATACCCTGTATACAGATTATAAAACATGATTCCTCTTAACACAATCTGCAAACAAATGGCTTCGAGTGGAACGGGTCGATACAGAGTGAAACCCAGTGTATTCACGTTTTTCGAACAAAATTCATAACTCCTCTCAATTTCCCCTTGCATCTCAATCTCATGTTCGCGATTGTATATCCAAGAGCCACCCAGAAAAGCCCCGTAGAAAATCCATTTAGCGTCACCTAACAAGAGTATCCCTTTACAACCCTCTCGAAAGCGACTTAATGAGATCGCTATATTCGCTTGGTGCACAGAGTAGCTAGGAATCGCCTCTCTGTCTCGGGATCACCTTGGCATCGATCGTTGACTCCTTTATTGCCTCGGTCTGGCCACCGCAGTCCCACGTAAGCTTATCCAGCGACCGGCCGACACGTAGACAGCCAGCTGGCGTTTTCGTATTCCGAGCACGTGCGCGATCAAACTTGAGGAACGTATTATTACTCGCGATACTCGTACACGACGAGCGCGGGAGTTCCGGTCGGGGCCGCAAATCCCTCGATCGGATGGAAATGCGGAAAAATGTCTCGTTTATACGGCTCGTTTCACGGTGTTCGAACACGCGGATCCTGGAGCGCCCGGAATTTGTTCGAAATTCGCGAAACGATCCGATGGCAAGACCGAAACGATCGTCGACGGGCTCTTTCGATACGTTGGAATATTTTCTATCGCTCGGTGGACTTTTTCTACGAGGTGGAACGCTCGTGTTTAGTCGTCGCCTCCGGAAGGCGGGTCCACGGGAATTTTCCTGTGATCAGATCAGAGGAGATAGCAAGGTACGCGATAGTTAGACGAACAGGTTGTCGAAGCAGTTGTTTTCCACTAGGTTGTGCTTATGAGACGTGTTAATTCACAATGCAATGTGAATTAACACGTCTGCGTGCAATGTTATTTGGTGTTCGCCCGTACCCAACAATTCCTTGGAAATAATAAAACGAGACTTTTTACTCCGTTTTACTTGGTCGATTTATTTGCGGTGCATTCGGCTTCGTCGCCTTGCACATACTGCAGTTCACAGCTTGTCTCGAGCCACAATCGAAAGAAAAACCGCAACAATGATATATTCCAGGAATTATCGATATCATATGGTCTACTAATAAGGAAGAAACAATTCAGAGAATAATTATGGGAAAACGTTAATAGACACAGAAAGAAATACCGATCTAAATAGTCTTACTAAATAGACTCACTAAATTTCATTCTACGATTTCGATTTATTTCTACGACGCATCCTGCCATTACATTTCCACCTCCCTACCTTCACCCAATCGATGTTCCTTCCGTTCCGATATTTTATTCCAGTTAATTCCCGGTAAACGTTTCTCGCCCGCTACGTCTCGAGTCGTCTCAGCTTCCCGATCGACAAGAACTCCTCCCTCCGACGAATCGACGAAATCACCTGCCGCGTTCGCGTTGCAATCAGTCACTTCGTAAATCGTCGACCGACGGGAACAATCGAATTACCCCGATGACCCCCGGGCGACGCTTCATTAAGACCAGACGCGAATAAGGCGTTCGAGCCGATTGACGGATCGTTTTTCCGCTACGCGTCGATTCTCCGCGGGAACCGGGGATTATCGTTCTCCCGAAAAGTAATTCGTACTTGGCAACGGGCGACGTCATTTGCCTAAGTGGCAGTTAACTGTAATCAAATCGTTCGGACAAATACCGAGGGCCTCGGATTAAATAGGGGAACGATTATACGAGCCGATCGTATCCTACGGGCGATATCCGATTACCATTTGTCTGATAATCGCGATACAATGGCTAATTCGGCTCCTGCGCCCGTGTTTCCGCGCGCACACGAGGCGGTGCCCGAACACTGATGCGGCGGAAATTGTCTGGGGGTTGCGTAATGGAGTTTTGGATCAGTTGGCTCGCACTGTGTCGGCAGTTGTTCTCGTCAACGTCGTCAGACGTGGAAACCGCATTCCCGGCGTTCGCGTGGATCATGCGCTCGGCGGCGCAGCAAATTGAGCGATGATGGTTCGCGTTTGCTCGGACAGGAAAATCTTCGGGTAGAGGCGGTCGGATCGACGGGAAAGGGTACGCGGAGTTCAATTTTCAGTAAAAGTTTTCAAACGGTCGGAGTCCTGGAACACGAGTAAATAATTAAAAAGAAATAGAAATCCCATGCGTTACGCCTCGTGCAATGGGCTGAAGGAGAATGAGACGATGTATGTCAGACACGCTACGCGTATCGTTACAGCTACGTATGCATACGACCGGGACTGCATATTTTCACTACACAGTCTAATAGTTTATACAAAAATGAATCCATCGAGGTTCAATACGTTGACCTCGTCACGTGATATTTAGTTCGTTTCATATTGCCAGTTTTGTTCCTTTTTAATTATTTACAACTAAGGTATTTTTGGAAGTCTTTATTGTCAAAATTTCTACCTACGAACGTCCATCGCGTGGTATCCACTACACCTTCCGCTCGAATCGCCGTTTCTCACCCATAAAATTCGATCTGCGAGTAACAGCAGACCCGTAACCGTGGACTTCTGTCGTTAACTATCGAGGAAACTTCGGCCCCCTGGAAGTGCGAGTAATACATTATCGGGAGTTGAAACTTGCTAGTCTGCGAAAGTATTTCAAGTATACCTTGTTTCGTAAGAACTCTTTATAAAGCGTGGAGAAGTAGCGCGGTATCGCGGGAGCGTGCAAAGTATCAAAAGTATTACGCTTTTATAAAGAGAAACGCTTTCCTTGTAAAATCTCAGGAGTTCATGCGCTGCATAGAGAGAAGCACTTCTCGTGCGGCCTCAAAATTCGACGATTATTGCGAATGTGTTTACCGAGAGTCTCTACAACGTCGTGGCGCCATTGAAAATGCGCTCCGCGATGCATTCTTAAACGGAGACGCACGGCTAGACGAACACGTTATTAAAAAAGAAAACGAAAATTGAGTAACAATACCTCGTTTTTACGCCCTTTTAAAAATACAACCTTCTCTAATAATACGTATTCAATTTGCACGCGTAATAAAGTTTTGTATTTCCTAAGAGACGCGAAACACAGCAATGGCACGAATCGAAAGACGAGAAAATAGCCCCTGCATTCAGGTGCACGTACCGAGAGGTTAATACCATTGAAAATAGTCCACTCGTCGCAGAAGGGGAAAAAGTCCCTGCTGGAAAGCTCTCCCAACAGTTGAAAATATTGTCGCGTCGCCAACGGAATTATCCTCTTAGAAGCAGCTAAAATCACTGCGCTGCTGCAAAAGAGAATCGGTAACTCCGAAGCCTCGAAAGCACGACGACGAGGCTTTCGCTTGGCAAATGAGCGAAATTCCCTGACACTCGAAAATACAACACGCGACAGGAGTGCTTCGAGTACGATTACCTTTAAAAAAATATTTCTGCCCTCCAGGCTGGCATCTGACGTATGACAACCGAATCGTGGAATTTGGACAATCTTAAGTGGACATTATTTATTCCTTTTATGATACCTAGCGACAGCGATCTAAAATATATAAATAAGACTAAGATTCGTCGGAACGTTATCTACCTCGTTATTCTTAATGCAATTTAGTGGCTTGGACTGTTCCGTACAGTTAGTTTATTCAGGTTACTCGAAATCGATTAAGTCCTCCTTCTGACCACGACCGCTGCAAGAAGGCAACAGTTAAGAGGATTGTTTGTACTGTCGAGCAAACTTATACAACTTGTCTAGGTACACGATAATCCACTCTAAACGGAAGCTGGCTAATTTTTAATTTGTATAATGTATATTAACGCTTCCTTTAAAGCGACGCTCTTCTTCGACTGGGATCGGACGCGTTGTCTCAATTTCGCTACTCGAAAGCTACAAATCACCACGAAGAGGGATGATGGAAACCTTAGATGCAACAGACCACTGTGTACGTCGATGTTATCTTCCCTGGGCATACATGATACCGTGCTACAGCGAATAGGACGGCTACTTATCCGAACATCTACAAGTCATCGAGATTAATGCCTACTCCAGACCAATTAGTATTCCCAGCGGTCTACCAGGGGCTATCTATCTTAGTCCATTGTTCTTCTTGCCACTTCTACGCGATATCCCTAGAGTACTCGTCAGTCGGAGGATTTACAAAAGAATGAGGTCTTTCTTCGAATCGATACACCTACACACAGCTGTTCGTTCAGGATGCATATCTCGGTCGACGTGAAATACATCGCCGAACCTAAGACGAAAAGAGAATCTTATATCTACATTCTCAGAGGTTCATCCCGTTCAGATTTATTCTCATCAATGATTCATCATCTGGAATATTTTCACTTCCTCAAGGAGAAGTCTTATATGAGCCTCACAAATCACTTTTTGAAAAATCTTACATTTAAGTGTTAAAGCACTTGGTATAGTCGTAGCTTTTCATATTTATAATAACTGTACTATTTCATTGCATTTCTCATCATTCTGTTTCACGAAGTTGATCGATTTGCGCGACGAACGGCTCGTGTATGAGCGACATCGTAAAAGTAAGTCACCAAACATCCTGACACATCCCTGCAGCAACTAACTTTTACGTCAAACCGGAGTTTGGACACTCGGTCACGGTCAGACAGAATTCCTCGACAAAATAATTTTCGAGGGTTTCGGAGTTCCGTTGCGCGTTCTACATCGAGACAGATCGATCTTCAATTGGACCGACGTAGAACACGAAACAACACTCGGTATAATCTGGCCGCACGAAACACGCCAGTCAATCCATTTCGGCGCGATTTATGTGATAATCAGGAACCACTGTCTAGAGCCATCCTCTGCGTCCTGGCTTCGGTAGGTCGTGTATGAAATTGTTCGTTACCGGGGTGGTAACGGAACGCCGGAACATCCGGTTGACGCTGTACGAGGACTGTCTTGCCTGTCAGGGTTGTCGCCACGCGAGTTGTCACTCTTCAGCCGCGTCGTGTTGTTTGCCCACCGCCGCGAAGGAAGAGTTTATTCAAGGGTAGGTTGTCTCCTAGAGAAAAATTTAAATTTACGTTTGCACAGACCCTTCGACGTAATCTTGGTCCCTTGGTAAGCCATCTATCGACTAGTGATGCGCACGAGACGGAACGAGACGAATCGTGTCGAAATTGTTTACTGGTATCGTGTTTAGAACGTATCTTTATTACAAAAATAAAAAATACAGTTTCGAATTATTTCATTTTCTGAAATGATCGCGTTTATGTTCTGAACAAACCAAGTTTAACACGGTTGCGTCGCTAGTTTCGGTTTATAGAATTGGAATCAATATTTAAAAATGTGGAAACATTCTCGGAATATATTACTAAAGAATTGAATATCAACACTTATGATACACAGTACGACATAGTCTTTTCACTCAGCTTCTTTCATACAAAGGGAGTTTTCCATTGACGCCCATTTAACGCGATTAAATATGAATAGGGAAACGTGTAATATATTCCATCAGGTTTGCTATCGATCAACAAGTTTGTTTACCTCGGCTTGTTGCACTCAGGAACGTCATCCGGTACAACGGTGGCTTTAAATAGACTCCGTACTCCTTTATTCTTCCACTACGCCTACGTGGTAACCTGAGATGTTCCACGATGCGGTAGGCAATATTCGCCAAGTATCTCTGGAGTGCATCGATCCTATCCCATCGAACCCAGCCAAGGAAACATTTAAAGCAACGAGCCAAGTAACACAACACCGAAGAAATCCTGGAAACGCACTTCGGGCTAGCGTATTACGACACGCGAGCAGATATCGATTATCGCGCACGATGGAACGCCAACTTTCCAGACTTGGCCGATGTTTTGCCTCTTCTGTGAGCTAAACAAACGCGCTGTATTTTACCTACAACGTATCAACTGCGTCAACATTCCACACAAACCGTATTATTAACATAACGTAGGTCTAAAAATACATTTCCAAAGGTATCGGTACCGGAGTTCCTTAACAAAAATAATGTCAAAAAAATGCGCATAGGAACGAAATAGTAGCTTATTTTTCCAACGAGTTATCTGGTAGTTTCCGCTTCCAGTCAACCTTTTCTAGAGTCGCAAAGTTCCTTCGACAAAACACGCAATGCAACTTTCTCAGGGCTATTCCCAAGCGTCCGTCAGCGCAAAAAGTACGAGCAACTTTCTTTTTTTGCAACGTGGCCCCTCGAATTTGTATTATTCGGTACGGTTTCGAATAGAAAGTTCCAGCGCTACGTGGTTTCTCGCGGTCCTCTTGCCAGAACCCATCCTCGGCCAGATCCTTCTGGAACAAGACCCCATTCTTTACCGGTACAACGTCGCGTCGTATCACCCGTCATCTTTTCAAACTCCTACGTGCCCTAAACAACATCATCCGACACGCAATAACTACACGACTGCGAGTCGCCAGCCATCCTTCAACGTCCGCCCGTGATGATGCATAGCCCACGCGGAGGACTTACTCCTCGTTCCAGTCATAAACCTTTCCAAAGAAATATAACTCGTGCCATCTGCCCTTATAATCTATTGACGTGTCTACGCTAGCGTTTGCTTAGCATCGTGGGTGGGTGGGTGGGTGGGTGGGGGGAGGGGGATGATGAAAGGGAAATTAGGGTGTTGCGATTCGTTAAAGCTTGAAATCACGCGAGTAACAATTCTGGCAGACCGAAGCCTTTCCTTCGTTAGAATTATACATCAAATTTATATCTTATGTGATCATAACCACACAGGAGCGTGGAAGGATAGTCACAGCATGATTTACTAGGACCTTCGATAGGAAATAAGAGGAACTTCCTTCTCGTCTTGAAAGAACTGCTGGCGTTCTTGCCTCCCACGACCTCGGAGTCACACGGGATAGTAAAGGGTTAACTGAACCCGAATTGATACATAAACACACAGGGGGGGCATCGATAAACCCGGTGGCTGGGCTTCACGATGGCTTAACGACGCGGATGGATGGACTCTCTGAGGCTTTTTCACGACGTTCAGCGGCCAGCGATCGACTTTCGATCGCATCGGAAGGCGATACGACGTACAGCCGGGTAACAATGCGGAGCTTAATACGGTTCGACGATCTCGTCTCGTATCGCGGATGGGGAAAGTAGAGCGATCCCCAAGACGCGGACGAAGATCTTTGTAAAACTTGGAGCCGCGGAGGCACGTTAATTCATCGGCATTGTGCCCGTATCGTACCGAAGGATTGCGCTACATCGGGACAAATGTAAAAGTAACATCGTTCGTGGCATTGTCGAGCTGGGCACCCTGTGGCACAAACTCTGGACAAAGTCGATGCAATCTGTGTTCTTTAACGTGTTTACTAGCTGTTGCTATTGGGAGATAGGCCTCAGTTTTTATTGTGTACTCGTTCAACCGTGTAATTCGATTCCCTGGTGAACGTCTTTTTATATGTTGTATTGTTTATGGTACACCCTATGGAATTTTGTGTCGTATCAATGATGATTTTTGTATTTGGAGAGAAATGGAATAGGTATATTCTTCTATCGCGTACTCAATATTAAATTGTCTTCTTTAGCGAATGTATTCCGGAATACACTCAATCCCATAAATATTCATATCTCTCAATAGTTATTGGAGGAGGTTGACTAAATTAAATAATGTTTTGATATCATCAAATGAATTTGTCATTATAATTATGTATATAAAGAAGGTGATACGTGTATATATTTAAATACACATCGACATGCATATTTATACATATAGTTGGAAACATCAAACCTCCCATTTAATTTAAACAAATTTCTTCGATAAATATAGAAGGTACGAATATTTATGGAAGTGATTGTAATAACATGATGCAGAGTGTATGAAAATTTGGTCTGCGTTAGAATCATGCATAAAATGAATTCTCAGTAAATATTCGTGTCGAATCCCTGACAGTATTCTGTTCAAATTTGAAGAGGGAAAACCAGGAGACGATTTTCGACCACCCTAATAACTAAACTACCCAAACTCCCATACAATTACCATTTTCTATCAGTAAAGCATCATCTAGCCCAACACGATCGAAGAATCCAACCACTGACATCTCATAAAGACAGGTTTTAGAGTGTACGAAAATTTGGTCTCCATTAGAATCATGCATAAAATGAATTCTCAGTGAATATTCGTGTCAGATCCCTGACAATATCCTGTTCAAATCTTCCACCACCCCAGAAGACGATTTTCGACCACCCTAACAACTAAACTACCCAAACTCCCATACAATCACCATTTTCTATCAGTGAAGCATCATCTAGCCCAACACGATCGAAGAATCCAACCGCAACCTACCCCAGTCCAAGTGAATCGTCGACTTTAACCGACCCTAACCGCCACCGTCCGCCAGGATGTACCGGGCGTCCCGATCGTGAGCGTCGCCTCGGCACCACGTCCCATAAACCGCATTCCGGAGATTTCACGTTCCGTACGCGGTGACACAGTATATCGACTGAGGGTGGACTGTTCTCCCCGAGTGATTTGCCGCGGCTGCGCGAATCTGGGCTCGCGGAGGCTGCAACCCCCATATACCCACTGGCCTGGTCGTGGCGCGTACATGCGTGCCGTACCCTCGTGGCTCGTTTCGTACCCTGAGCCGTGCCAGTGGCGCGCACACCGTGTCTACCCCGCGTACGCGAACCACCCGCCGGTCGACGCCGACGCCGAGCCACGGCGACGCTGCCGCCCGCGTCGGTCTCTCACGCTGGTCTCTCCACTACTCGGTCGCACGCCGTCGTTCGCCTACGACCGCCTACTCTCGCCCTCTTCGTCGCTCCTTCCACTTTCTCCGCGTACGAAATAACCACTGGCGCGCACGCTGGCTCGCTGGACGGACCGAATACACCCGCGATAAAAACATGTCGATGACAGGCGCCGCGCAGGACGTACCGATACGTCACCACCGGCCCGTTTCCAGACGATGCGTCGCGATATAGACAGACGCGGCTGGAAAGCGAACGGATCCAGTCCACGAGGATACGATCGACGCGCGTCAACGATAGCCCGATTTCCGCGATAGTCTCGTTTTTTGTGAAGTGCTGATAGCGTCGAGAAGAACCCGTGATTCATCGTCCACCGTTCTTTTGTCCCTCTGTGATCTCGTCTGTTTGTCCACGCTCCGCCAGTGCGCCGTGTGTCTGTGTGTGTGTGTGTTTTTTCCATCCATTGTTTCCCGCGGTGATCGCTGCTGGTGAACCGCTCGGTGGACCGGAACAGGTGCCGTACCGAGGGACACCGTCGATACGAGGAACGTCGCGTGTGTGAACCCATCCGTGGACTCCGTGGCGCGTGAAACGGTTGCACGGGTGCTTCGCGGTCGGATCGACGCGACGGCTACGCTTTTACATTGCGACAGGTCGCTCGTGGGATGAAAGCGGTTTAATGGTTGATCCGCTAAAACTCTTCTGGGTTATTACCAACAGCACCTACCTAGGTACGTGTAATCTATTCTGTCATCGGTACGAGATACGCGGGTGACTCCTGGACGGATTAGCGTAATAAGCTACCGTTCTGTACACTGTACAGGAAGAGTTCCGGGACTAGGAATCGGGAAATAACGCGACAGAAACTTTTTATCTTCAAATAGCAGTGTCCGAACTACGGGTCATTGTAAACATTGTACGCGAAGAGTTCCAAGACTCGGGATCAGGAAATAACGCGACAGAAACTCTTTATCTTCGAATAGCAGTGTTCCAACTACAGGTCATTCTATGCAGGAAAAGTTCTGAGACTAGGGATCGGCAAATTCGTCAACTCCAAATACCGTTAGCAGTGTCCCAAAAGCTCCAAGTCCCAAGAGTCCCGACAATAAATAATCGAGAAACATCGCGAAAGAAACGCTGACGCAATCGTGACTGTCTCCGTAGATACAGTGCTCCAGTCGCATGTGCACGTATTCGGTGGATCTCGTAAGTGATTGGGTACCTTCGCAATTGAAAGTGCATTGTGACATGTGCTGAAGCTGTCGTTGAATTCCGACCGAATGACGGGTGGGCTCAGCGAAGCAAGGTGAATGACAGCGAACGGAAGTCCGGCCGTACGACAGTGGCTTAATGGTCGATCCGCTGAAACTCTTCTGGGTTATTACCAACAGCACCTACCTAGGTACGTGTATTCCGCTGCTGTCGCGACTGGAAACTAGTAGAACCTTCGCTGGATTAACACCGGCTGTTTCTGAACGCCGCGTAGCCCAGGAGTTCTAAGGCCAGCTAAAACGTGACGTGACGTGACGTGACGTGACGTGACGTGACGTGACGTGACGTGACGTGACGTAAATTGAGCGCGGGTAGAATTCGGATTAGATATAAACACAGTTTTTGGGTTGTACGCTATGGATTTTGGGAAGTGCTCTAATGATCGGACAGAGAACGTTTGCAATGGTGCACTTTCCTGAGGAATAGTTTGAGTAGTCTGAGGAGGAGGGTAGAGCTTGATCATTCGTGATGAGTTATAGTAAATGGAAGGTCGAATGTCCCAATGCCGTCGTTGTTTCACGAGATGAAAGTGGTTTAGTAATTGATCCGCAAAGGGTTTTCTGGGTTATTACCAACAGCGCCTACTTGGCGCTTCTCTGGTTCGCTATTGTTTTAATCCGGGCAAGAAGCTCTTAGGTGTTCGTTGGTTGCGCCCATTCTATGGTATCTCGTGAGCATAGGAGAATCCTTGGTGACCAAGTGGAGTAGAAGTCAGAGTTTACACGAAACTTACTCTTGCCAGCGTACCCTTTCCACTGGAAAACTTCGTTCTAGCGTGGAACTGTTTTGAAATTGTTGGGATTTCACAAACAGGAGGTTGCTCAACGCTGCGTCATGTTTTCGCATTTTATGTGAGATCAAAGGGAAAGCACAGACAATGTTTACTTATTGAGATCTAGACAGGAAACGGGTACAGTAGCCGATGATCCGAGCTCTCAGCATTCAATAAACATCAGATCTTACTCTACAAAGTAACCCACGCTATATTTCGGTGACGCGGAGATTTCAAGCCAAGTGACTCCGAGTGCAAAGCTATCCTCGTTTTCTCACTCGATTTTTATTTATATTTTTATTTATATAAATTTTGTCAAGCCTCTATGAAACTCTACCGATGAAAATTATACAACATTACACAAGTTCATACATGATACAATTTATTTTACATCCGAGGGTTAATACAAAGTACTTGTACATTGTGTTTAAAATGTTTACAGCATTTGCTCTTTAATCGTATAGATTGCACTCTTTCATGAATTTACATAAGGGAGAACCCACTTTACTGTCGGGTTCACGAAGTAAGAGCCTCGTATTCGTTGGGAAACGAGAATCTATATGTCGGGGTTTCGGAGTCTGCCAATGGACCGCGTTCGCAATTAACTGTTGGGCGAAATGGATTCGGCGCAGCCCCTTCGACGTTTCCCTTTCCGTATCATCTTCGACGGTTTTCCAGCCAGCCCCTTCTCTGTCAGCTTTCGCATAGCAGCGATTTTCGCGCCACGTGAACGCTCCGGCGGAACCACCCTCGCTAAACCGGGCGTTTACGTCCGCGACTTTCGGGACCGGATGGCAGAGGAACGGTGCAAAAATTTCGGGGAAAATCGCGACTGACGAATTCTCGTTACATCGTTTCCGCGCCGAAAACGGTCCAGCGAACGTCGCTGACTATGAGCGGAATCCGCGGCTTAACCGCGCTAGCCATCGATCGAGAGCATTATTTTCAAACGGGCACAACGCGTACATTCAGTACGTACAACGTACCTCGGTGGGTCTCCGGTGTACTAGCACAATTGGGGTGTCGTTCCATTCAACCGACGGAAAATCAATTCGGCTTGGTAATTACGCCGCGCGCCGTCGGCATCGTTCGCGACGCTCGGCGTCCGTATCCCACGACGCGAGATTTTCCATCCGAAGCTACGAACAGCGTGACTGTACGCGGGGGAAAATCTTAGAAATGGTTTTGGATTGCCCCGAGCGACGATCGTCAAGTTGGTGGAAAGTTTGCGCGAGTTTGTATGGCGAGACAGAGATAAGGATGCGACACTCGAGGTCTCTCTTTGTTAACACATTGTTGACCGGCAATTATTACCCAGAAGCGATTTCATGTCACCGGCTACTATTTCGTAATTGAATATGGAATACGATACGATGTATCGCTCCTTCGTACGCTTGCAAAAAGGGGCCAAGAGCTAAGGACTAAGAGCCGAGATATATCGCTGCTCATTTTCGTTTACAATCGTGCATCTTTGCTTAAAATTGTCTGGCATTTCTCGGATATCTATGAAAATTTCCTCTGTCGCTCGAAGAGGTTAAAGCACCGAATGAACCCAGTATTGGAACATCTTTTCCTTCACACAGCGAGTATTTCACGTGATCCTCCATCGTGGGATCCTTAGGAACAGAGCCATGGTGGACGTTCGATCCATTAAAGTCCTCTTCGGGTCAACTTCGGGGCCAGAGATGTTCTCGAAGCCTCGGTTGGCCTGACAAGGGCCACAATGCCGCACCGACAGTAGTCCTTATCACTGAAGACATTGGGTGGGAAAACTGACCTAATGCGTCGGCTGGAGACAAGTGGCTGACAGTAACGGCGTGGGTTGAACCCGAGACGCGGACCTAAGTGGTCGGAGGATCAGTGATAAACCTGCAGTGTTTCGCTAACGTTGGACGCTGCAAACGATAGCTATGGCTCTCCCCCTGGATCATACTCGACGTTTTCACAGAGAATTTTAACGCGAGGAAGGTGTGCAGGATTTTCTTGAACGATTCAACGTGTCGAAACGATTCGAACGGACTTCGTGGTGTCTTTGTTCTCCTTGTTTTGCTACTTCTCGTTCCTGAAGTTCCAAATTAAATTGGGACTTTCGATTCTGCTACAGATACTACAGATTCTGCTACTAGATACCTACAAGTGTATTGTATCCAAATCCTCTCACTTTCAAAGGACTTTTAAATTAGTAACTACAGTCAGTCCCATAAATATACCCTTCGCGTCTATTGAAGAAAGTTTAAAATAAATGTGGTAGGCCTCATGTTTCCAACTGTATGTTTGTATAAATATTTTGATGTGTATATAGATATATACATGTATCAGCTTATTTACATACATATTTATATAGAAAAATTCATTTGGTAATATCAAAACTATTATTCGATTTAGTCAAACTTCTTCGATAGCCATTGAGGAATATGAATACTTATAGGATTGACTAGTATTTCGGAGTACATTCGTTAAAGAAGAAAATAAGCCTCAAAGAACAATCTCAACGACATTTTAACATTGAGTACACGATAGAAGAATATACCTACTCCATTTCTCTCCAAATACAAAAATCATCGTTGCTGCAATGAATTGTATAAATATGCACATGTATAAATTTTTATCCATATACATATTTATAAAGAAAAATTCATTTGGTAATGTCAAAACTATTATTCAATTTAGTCAAACTTCGATAGAATATTTATGGGACTGTTTATCCAGGAATTAATATCAGCTTAGATTAGTATGTACCGACGTAGAAAATTCTTCTCTGAATTGAATTCTCCTTCTGAATCGGTCGTGTATCGAAGCGTAAACACGATTAGTGTTTGTTTGTCACGCAAGCCGATTTAGCTGCGAAACAAATCGCGGGATGAAAACGGCGCGTCGAGGCGGGATGGGGTCGTTCGCGAACCGTGGATATTCCGAAGACGAAATTCGCGATAGACGCGCGTCGACGAGATGCTCGCGGCTACAAGACGATATTCGACGAGGATTCCTTGAAGCACCGGGATGAACGGGGATTGTGAGATTTAATTTGACGACGCGACGATAAAAGTGCGCTCCTCGCGAGGGAAATGGCCCGGGGAACTCAGTTTATCAGGCTGTCCCTGGAATAGCTGAAAGAAGCATGCCCTGCTTGAGCAACGAACTGTGTCGCTCGCACGCTGTCGATCGTGCGATTAAGTACACTGTCACCGGAATTATTACTTCGCGAATATTCTAACTAGCACTATTATTTCCGCGGAGATAAGGTGATTGTCGACGGTTGCACGTGTTCTGACTTTTTAAAATTTGGTGATCCTATATTAAATATTTCGTTTTCGTTCTATCGAATATTCTATGAAAAACCAATCGCTGATAGTTAATATTCTCCATGTTTGAACAGTGACTGTTTTCCTTTCAATCCAATCTGCCATTTTATCTTGAATTCCGTTCTTCCAGACATCGACCCATTCGATCATAATTTTCCACAGCTTTTTTCCTCGAAAATCACCCTTCGTACGTTTCGTTTGTAAAAATATCTTTTTGTACCTTGATCGAACGTTTCCATAATCCGTTGAATAAAATTTCTACAAAAGTGACCCGCGTTTGAAAACTGACGAAAATTCAACATCAAAGAATTTAGTTTTCGATGTAATTTTGAAAACGACGAGCGTGTAATGGAAGTTAAAATTCGAAGCGAAGTTTTGTGACAAATAAAAACTTTGTATTGTCTAGCTGAAAAGGCATTTTCAACTGAACGTGCATCACGCGTATGTCATAAAATTTAATAGAAAACTCGTTGTAGAGAAGAATCAAGAAGAATTAATTTGTAGCGGTTTAATGCACAAATTTATTTCCTCTCGAGTTCATTCTTTTGCGATTAAATTGAAGCATGCACCTAACTCTAGATACCATGAAAATGTAACAAACATGATTATAAAAAGAAAATAAATAAATAAACCTTATCTCCTTGAAAATTTATTTTTCCAAATAAAATCACGCTTGGTGAAGCCACGGAATAATTTATAATCTTAAGCGTCTTAGTAACAGTAACGAAGCTAGCGGTCGGTACAGCAGAATTTAATTCATCGAAATTAATGGGCGCGGGTGGGAATCATGATGAATTTTTAAGCGCGAAATTTTTTATCTAACAGGAACCAGAAAGATGAAATTTATGGCGAAAGTGGGCACCGCAAAACGAAGAGTGAAACTAAACGCGATCACTGCGCCACAATTTTTCACACGCTTCCCTAATTAGCGAACGGAGATTCACCAGCGACGAATTTTTGGACGTCAGCGTAATAAACGTGATAGAATCACAAGTATTTCAAGTCCTCGGTATTATTTTGAAAAATTGAAAAGATACTTGTTGCCAAATTATAACTGTACAAGTGTGCAAATGAATTTCCACTTCCGAATACTTGATCAGCTATCTTCGTTCAACGATAGTTCATCAGCACTTATTCATGGGAAATTTCAATCTAGAGTATATCGCTGACGCCGCATTTATTAACCATTAATTGCTGACACGTCTGCACGTTCAGCGGTAATTAATAACTACAACTTTTAATCACCGTTTCCCCGATTAAAAAGATTTAACGAACGTTACATTAAATTAACAATGCATAATAAAAATAATTACGCTAGAATTACGTCTGGAATTATTTTTAGGAAAATACGCGAAGCATCGAATCGAAACTTTCCCTGCGATAACATAGAATTATCAGGGCTGTATTATCACTAGTATCGGTGCGATATATCCAGCAGCGTTCCAATAAAAATTCCCATCCGTTGTTCTCGTTTGTTTACTTCTTCGCGTAGAATAAATTACTGCGCGCGGAACTTTCCGACAACATTTTCGAAGATGTACATTATCGATTCGACGCCGTTGAATCCCAACGAGAAAACGCGGTACACGCACACACCCCCCTCGGAAAAGTTTTCCAGAGAACTGGCAAGATCGACTTTCCGATTCGTCCTGTTTCGTCCTGTATCCAACAAGTTCGCCGAACCGAATAAGTATCGAGTCGTGTGCCCCGCTTCCATTTCCTCGCAGTTTCGCTAAGCCGACTTACGACGCGCTATTTTCGACAGTCGCGCCCGCCGAAAGGCGAATCGAGCTCTCCGCTAACGGCATCGATTCGGTGTCGTCAAATCTGTCCGAGGAAACAGATAACGTTCCATCGGAGTAGCTTCCCGGGTAACAGCCCCCGGGATCGATATTCCTATTCATCTTGTTCTCGCATATCTAAAACTATCATCGACCCAAATGGAAGCCCTGAATCGTCCCCCGTTTGTCACTACTTTACTATTCTTTTACCGGCCTGAATTATTACGTCTCCTACTGCACCTCTCAGACAAAGTGGACTTTCTGTTTATTTAGTGGATCGCTGTCGAAATCCATCGTGTACCTTTATATTCGTGTATTTGCAACTCTAGTGTAAGTAGAAATGCTTAGCTGTCTCTCTTAGGGACCCAACCTCCCAGGTCTCAACCTGACGGTCGTCTGTTTATTTAGTAGATGTAACAAGTGTTGAAATCCATCGTGTACCTTTATATTCGTGTATTTGCAACTCTAGTGTAAGTAGAAATGCTTAGCTGTCTCTCTTAGGGACCCAACCTCCCAGGACCTGACGGTCATCTGTTTATTTAGTAGATGTAACCGTTGTCGAAATCCATCGTCTACCTTTATATTCATATATTCGTAACTTTGTTTTTATTAGAAATATTTACTCGTCACTCTTAGACTACCAACGCTCCAAGTCTCGAGCCGGTGGTCGAATGCATCTGTATACACGAAGTTCGGTAGCTAACGATTAATATTTATCCGAGATGAATTTGTTTACCTGGTACGTCTAAAATTATCGACTAGACCGTGAGATTGCAGCGACTCGGCATCGCATAATATCTCTACCGATACAATAGAGCGGGATGGCAGTCTTAAATCGCCGCTATCTTTCCATTGTTCGACCAGCCTACATTGTGACGGTGTCTTTTCATTCAGCTTCAGCGCGATCATTGTGCTACCGAACAAAGTGAGCTTTCTCTTTACATCTATTTAGCATCATTAGATGTGGATAAGGAAACGAAGATTGCGTTCCGACGAATTAGTCGTGACCTGGCGAGAATCGACGCGTCCGGTTGTCTTATCACGGCGCAACAGCGCCATCCAGAACAATGGGAGTCTTAACTGTCACTCTGCTCTGCGTTTGCGTTTATTCCTCCGCTTCGTGCCATCGTAAGACATTCCGCGAGGCAGTCGAACAACGTTTGCACCATCTCGGGTTCCCGTACTAACCGTCGGAAGTATCGATCCAATTCCATCAAATTCGCCGGTGGAAACATTTAAAGGAATAAGCCAAGCGCTAACGTGGCAGTAAAGAGATCCCAGGATCGCACTTCTGAGGTTCGAGATTTCACAGATCCGAGGCGAACGCTTGTCGATCGAACGATCGTTAACGGAATGTGGATGTTTAAACGCGAAAAATGTATCAAATAATAAAATATCACCCCTCGGACGAGAATTCGTTTCATTCCATTCATTTAAGTTTCATTCGACTCTTCCGTAGCAGTGAAAGTGTGCGCAAAAAACGTCCGAATCCACGGCACGATTAAACAAACGTAGCGATCAAGTTCAACCGAGGCATCCGTGATCGTTTCGCGTCGTTGGTTGCCTCGGCGAAGTCGACCGGCGAAGAACGCTTTGCGCGCGACAATCAGCACAAAGCAAACCGACCGTAGCAATCATCAACAGTAGACGACGGTAGGCAAACGGGAACAATCAGTAAGCAACCGAGAAAACAATGCGCGGGGACAAACATAACGGCGACTGCGTGTGTTAGAATTACTTGGAGGCTGCGCGCGGATTCGTCGCCGCGATTATTATCCGAGTTTCGAGGCTCCTCTGCTCGGAAAATCCGTCTTTGTTACGGTCGCTCATTAGCTCGACACAGCGTGGCGCGGTTCGAATTAATTCGAAAAGGGGGAAAAAGAAAACGGAAACAAACAAGTCGCGGTGCCGAATTCGGTGCATTGCGCGCAGCCATTGTTACCGCGATGAACGAAACTCGCGACGTTCACGAAATCGGAAACCGAGAGGCTCGAGGATTCAATGGGGGATAATACGCGCGAGTCTCGTGCCTAAGATTCGCGTTACCTGTGCAGGAAGGGTGGCTTTTCCGTGAAACTTGCTGCAAGCTGAGGTTTCGGCGGTTTCCGGCCTCTTAGGCTCGTTAGTCCTGTTTGGAACACCTGATGAGGCCTTGCTTGCTGATTTTTTTCAACGTTCAATGCAAATGTTCATATATGTTCGTTAAAAGCTTAATCTAAATTAAACGAAGGCTAGTCTTTTTCGGATAAATGTTTCATTATAAGTATGTACAGAAATAAAGATAATGAAAAATTTATTTGAGATCGTCAAACATGTTATTTAATTTAGACAAATTTTTCCGATAGACTATTATGAATACTTATGGGACTGGATGTATTTATATAACCTTACCTTATATTTTCTCTACCTATGTTTTTCTATAAACGGTCGCTCTTCTAGGTCTCGCCTTTTATATTCTCCATCTTCGTTCGAATCACATTTTCAAATATTCAGGATTTTCAATACTTTCCAAAATTTCTAGCGAATTTCTAGTAAAATTTTTCTGAAATCTCCTGTGGAACACCCTTTGGTAACAAAGCGATCCGTCCCTCCTGATTCTAATTCCACCAGAGTTTCTTTTATCCGTAATTCTACTCGGCCAAGCCCTGGCGAAGATTCTCCATTATGTGTACGGATTCCCGTTGGAAAAAAGCGTAGCACCCCGACACTTCCGTGGCGATAAATCGAGGGGAAGTGTTCTTGGAAGATCCGTTGAACGACTTTCGAAACGGCGAGATAAATCATTCATATGCTCGCGTTTGTCCGGAAACGAGCGAAACGACGTTCTCCAAGAGAGGGATCGGTTCGCTTCGGATGGTCGTCTCGCTTCCTCTTTTCGACTGTGCGTTGTTCGCGGGCTGCTTGTTGACGATCGCGCAGCATAGTAACCTTGCGGAGATTCAACATCCAAGGGAGGATCCTTTTCGCGCTCGTATTTCTCGCGCGACGTCGCTGATAATTCTCGTTTTTAAGCGACGCCGAAGGAATCCAGAAAAATATGGGGAATATGAATCTCTTTATCGATAAGGAGGGAGATGCATAAAGAGTTAGGGCTCCCTCGATTGCTGAGGGTCGATGGAGTTTTAGGAGATGGGATACTCCTTTTTACAACAGAATTCAATGACGTAATCGTGACGGGCGTATTAATGTAAATGGGGTAAAATATTGATAAAATGGCATTCGCGTTTTGTTACGGGTGGATTGAAGATTTTCTTGCAAATTCATTGATTGATAGGAAAGGAATTGGAGATTTAAACGAGTGTCCTACTACCTTCTGAACAGTGATATTTTATTGTTTTTGGATTTGTGCTTATTTTCACAGATTTTCCCATGTCCTCGTTTGTCATGAATGCATAAAGATCTGCAGCCTAATTGCAACAAATAATCCTAATGCTCTTTTTACCCCCTTAGGGGTTGAATTTCGAAGTTCCTTGTATACATCATAAAGGAAACCTCTGTGCAAAATATCAGCTTTCTAGGTTCAATGGTTTAGCCTAGACGTTGATTGTAATCAGTGAGGGCTTCAATCTTATATATGTAGATGATGAGCAACAGAGTTTTTTAATTTGAGCTTTCAATTTTGAGGAAAAATTGGTCTTGAATCTCCTTGGAGCACGTGTACGAATTGACCAGCGTGTCTGGCAATTCCTCAACATTTCTACTTAGGTTGCTAATTTACATAGCTTCTGTTATGTTAGTGTCCATTTCGATTAGTTGTAATCGTTTAAAAAATTGCAGTTTGCATAGAAAAGGTACGGTACATTAGACAATGCCAGAATCAGTAGAACTGGTCAGTCGTGGTCAGACATGGTTAGCCAAACCTTTCGATTTATTTTTACGAAAATGAAGCTTCCTATGAAAAAACATCATTCTTCATTTTCGATTCGTTTTCAAGCAAAGAATCATCCCCTGTTGATGACTTTTTATTTAAGACCAGCTGTGCCCCGCAAACACTATCTATTTCTTTTATGTCGTTTGCATTTGACCGCGTGTTCCTTTGCGAATCAGTAGGTGATTGTCTTTTGTTTTCCGTAACTCAGATGTTTCAATCGATATTTATAATTACATACTTACAATGGAAAATTGATCTGGAAACGCGAGGCCTATCACTTAAATTAGACAAATTTCTTCAATAGATACGAGGACAGGAAGACTTATGGGACTGATTGTAGTTAAAAAGGGATGCGTCGAACGTTTGATTTACGGTAGTTGTTTCCGAACCCAAAATTCCGATTTTAATATGTATGACGTGTCATTTCTAACATATTTATTCCCCGCAGCTGTAAGTGTCACAGGCTCCCAAATTAAACGTTTTATATCCACGTTGTCCATATCCGCTCGCGTTTCATCCAGCCCACTCATTCATAAGCGTAACATATTTCGGGACGGTTTACAATGGTCACGAGTACGCGTTTCGTTCGATTCTATTTCCATTCGAAAACGAAATCGACGCATTTGTTTCGTATCGATACCTGTCATGCACAAATACGCGTTTCATTTCCTTTGAATGAGAAAAAAAAAAGGGACAAAAAATATTTGAAATAAAACCCGCTCGCAACTATGTCGCAATAACGGTCGAAATTAAATAAAACTTACCTCCTCGGCGTGGATTTCACTTTGACCTAGGCAAACGGAAATTCGTGTCGCGGGAACTAATGCATATGGGAGGCGTCTCGGTGCCAGGCGCCAGGGAAGCCAGCGCCTCCGCTTCCGAAACCGTGGCCAATAATCCCGCTACTTTGATCTCGATGTCTACAGTCAACGTCCAACGTAAACATCAGGCGATTCTCCCTCGTGAACGTCCGGCTCCGGGCGCACCCCCTTTGCGAAATAACTATCGTGTACATTATCGCGGCACCGGAGGGTGGGACCATCGACGGGTGGATGCAGCGAAAATTCCTCGGCTGAAATAAGTCCAGTGGAATACCGTGTACCCTTCTTATGTACGAGGCCACGCTATCGATCATCCCCCTTCCAACCCCTTTTCCAACGATCGATGCCAATGTTTCCTTGTCTCGCGCGTTCCTTTGTTTGCGAACGCGGTTCTTTTATTTGCAGACACGACCCCTTTATTTGCAGACGCGATTCCTCCGCCGCATCCTCGAGCCAGCTTGTCTGTACCGGAATATTCGCTGAAATGGTCCCCGTTCCCCCGTTTTCTAACGCCAGCATTCTCTTTTGCTAATGCACCGCTTCGGGAAATTAGGGAATCATATGTATCCGAGTGTCGCTCAGGGGGCTAACCCTTATATAGTGCTCAACCGTTTCTAGTTACGGCTGGAGGGATTTCTACGTCGATCTTAATAAAAATTCTTAGTTCCCGAGAGTAAATATTTTATTCTATTTCAGTTCTTCGATGCTTGGTAAGAATATCAAAAA
Organism: Hylaeus volcanicus; assembly: GCF_026283585.1. Classification (NCBI taxonomy): domain Eukaryota; kingdom Metazoa; phylum Arthropoda; class Insecta; order Hymenoptera; family Colletidae; genus Hylaeus; species Hylaeus volcanicus. The sequence continues at coordinate 7,254,382 of NC_071980.1, read as the reverse complement.
GAATGGCAAGAACTATCGTTTAAAAAATTGCAGTTTGCATAGAGGAGGTATGGTACATTAGACAATGCCAGAATCAGTAGAACTGGCCAGTCGTGGTCAGACATGGTTAGCCAAGCTTCCTATGAAAAAATATCATTCTTCATTTTCGATTCGTTTTCAAGCAAAGAATCATCCCCTGTTGATGACTTTTTATTTAAGACTAGCTGTGCCCCGCGGTTTCTAAACTACAATATTTAATGTATCAAATGTTAACAATCAATTTCTTCTGAGAACTCTGAAATCTCTTTCTATGAAGTATCGATGAACAACAATCTCGACGTAAAACTTGGAGCTTCAACGCTACAAGCTTCCCTCCGTTCTGAGAATTAAAATCCCTAATTTCCTCCGGAGAATCTCTGTATTCCTCCGCTTCGGAAGACAGCGTCCAGAATTGAAGACCTCCCTTGAATCGCGTTTAGTCATTCTCCGTTTTTCGCACGTGCGAGAGTTACCGACCATTTAAATTCAACGCGCGCGAGCACGGTATGCACCGACGTAAGAATTTTTCATCGAATATTTCCCGAGTCCTTGTAGCTCGTCGCTGGCGCGTCGATCGCTTGTACTCACGCGAATCTCGGAAAACAACAACGGAGCCCGATCCTCCAGCTTGCGATACTTCTCCTGCGCAAGATCCGACGTCGATAAGGCGCATAATTCTTCAAAGGAGCCGTTTTTCTCTAGTGTCATCTAGAATCTCAAGAGATATGCTTTGTTTCAACTATGCGTGTACACGGTGAATTAGGTGTTTTCGACGATTTATGCAGAAACGTTAAGGAAGTTCCGTTCTGGAAACCAAGAGGAATTTAAATTAAATTTAAATTTGCTGTTAAAGAAACTGCGATCGAGAATTGGAAATATTTGTGGAATTCTTTGCTTCGTTAATGTAGAATATCAGGGGGGTGGAAAGTATACAAAATTTATTACTATACAGGATTCCAGAATATTTTTCGTCGTAAATATTCGTTATTTCAGCAGAAGTATCGTTAATATTTCGTTACAGACGTTGCACCTTCTCGTCGTTTGCAGTTCGGAGTTCTTTTCGATGTAATTCGGTTGGATACGAGCGCAACGAAAGAGATGTAACATTGACGAAACCACCGACAGGTTTTACTTGGAGTCCAACAGGTAGAAACCTCTCACCTAGACCACTTCACTCATCGGGTTAGCGGCTTCCGAGCATTTCAGATACCGTGGCCTTTGTTGCAACCTTCAAACAGAGCCGGCACTTTACGTTCGACACCTTCCATCGGTTATTTAGTCAATATTTTCACAAGCCCTTAACGAGCAACAGGTCTATCGCTCCCGACGTAATATTTCGCGCTAGAAACGCCGAAGCGTTTTAATTCACGTCGAAATTAAACAACGTTTATAATAAAATCAGCTTGCGCGCGTTCTCGCGTATTCATCGAGGCGCCGGTATTGTTCGACTTTGAACTTTTATTGAGTGAAAATTCAATAACGGCGTGCTTGTTCGCTAAATACAACGTTTGCTGGCCGAGAAACAATCGGGGCTGTTGATCACGAGGGTGTGCTATTTCTTAAAAACAATGCGAGACCTCGTTCACCGACGTTAAGTCGGTTGGGCCACGTTCATCATATTCTTTTCAAGCTTTCGATGACGACGATGGAATCTCCACCCTTAATTATCGATTTGTTTCATCGTTAAAAATCTATTTAACCAACGAAAGTGAAAGTACTTCTATTAATAAATTCAGACAAATTTTACTTGAATCTCTAGACCAAGGAAAACAATTCTAAAAGGGATCTAACCTCCACTACCATCGGTCACCATCTACTTATTAATTCTTTAAATTGGACTTGAAGGAACCGTTGCTCTGAAATTCCTTCAAATGATCTTTCGTATTTGGGTGGCCCGAGCACTTCTGAGGCTGAAGTTAAACATCTAGAGGCGCAATACTCGGCTGCGTCGGTAATGTTAGTCCGGGGTCACTTCGAATGGACTCTGCAATGAGCACCCGTGTATACTTCGTAAATAATGCCTACGTGTGGAACGTGGCAGCGAAGGCAACGTTCCAACCACGGGGTTAACCATGTTGCTTATTTGCAGAATCCGGCGACCAAATTTTGCTGTTATTGCGCGAGGACACGAGTTTGTTCAAATATACGCCTCGCTGGGAACGCCCGGTGATATCGTAGCTCCGGACGCGAGTGCGCCGCTCGTATGATATTTAATAAAGCGCTGTTCGAAAAGACAAATTTTCGCGACGATTGTACTTTAATTAAAGGGACTATTAGAGTTTCGATTCATTTTTTTCTCTCGCCTCGCGTGGAAATTCTGGCGACGACGAGAGAATTTAAATAACGAACGGGGAATAAAGCCCCCTCGGGATGAAAGGGACTTTCCTCAGTTTTGTTAATTACGTGTAGAACGAGGAATTGTAGATGCTTGTTTAATAGAAAAGCCAGTTCTACGAAGAGACTTTAATCAACGATTTATTTTTTCGAAATCCCCGGAATTCAGCTCTCTTCGTTTTTTAAGAACCATTTGGAAAATTCATTTATTTTTCGTTTTATGGACTCTATTAATTTGGCTTATTTCTTGTTTATCCGACGCCTATGTGAGTGAAGCTGATTGTGCGAATGTGACGAATGAGTGAACGGTTATTAGCGTTCACTGTAACCAGAGGGTTAAATTGCGAAGATACTTCGGTGATTGGCCGAGGCACTGGAGCAAGTAATCCTCTTACTTTATCGAGGAGTATAATTCCAATCGTCGGGTCATCTCATATTCGCTGCTGTAATACCAGGAACTTCGACCAAGTTGGTTGAATCAATGTCCACTGCGTCAGCAAGTTCCCTCAGAATGACTCCTTCGTATTCCCTAAAGATATCCTGTGATTTATCACTGATATCTCACTCACACTGCGTCGAAAAATATTGTTGCTTCCATCGCGTTTCAAATTAACGAAAATACTAAAACAATCGGGAAACTCGAGAAACAAGAAACAAAAAACTCCAGAACCCTTCGTACTTTCATTTCGATCCAATTATTCGTTCTTGTTGAAAAAGAAATATACAGAAAAAAAGTCAACATGACCCATAAATTGATTACTGTCTACGAGTACCCGCGAGTAATTAAATGATCGATAATTCCAATCCCTCTCTAATATTCTCGAATCGCGGACAGCTGAGCAACCACCGTATCGATTCTACGGAAAGAATACCGAACTCTCTTTTTCCAATTACCGATTGGAAATAATTTCAGGACGAGCGACGAGCGGCGAAATTTCCCGCATAATTCACAACCGTCCCCCGATGAAGATTAAAACCCGTGGAATACACAGGAAGGGGAACGTAGTCCAATTGTTTTCTTTCACGGCGAGTATATGCCGTGTGCATTTGAATCAAAGACTCCATTCCCGTTCGTGCTCCGTAAACTGCGAAATTAAAAATTCCAGTCGTTCGTATTTCTCGTACAAAGTGTGTCACGCTCGAGCGACGAAATAGGGAATGTTTTGTGAGGAGCTATTCGATTTCCTCGCATAAAGTATGGACGATTTTTATTGTTCCCTACGAACGCATCGCTCCTCGCGTGTCTACTTCAACGTTTTCCAACCGGCGCGGCGGCGGAGTTGCGGTCGCGTTTCGATTTATGTTGACGCGAGCGAATTTTAACTGTGTTGATTTGCTTTTGAAACGCGTGTTCGACCGAGCGGCGCACTCTGCGCGAGGAAACCACAGCGAGTGAAAGTGAGCGCTGGAAAACTCCCTTCTCAAAGACTTTCTCTCGTCTTGTTGGAGTGTTAAGGGGTAACACCACTGCAACAGCCTAAAAAATGTGATTTTTTTGTCAATTTTTGTTGTATGGAAGAAACGGCGATAGACTAATAAAATTCGAGGAAGCGATTAAGCATACCATTAAGTATTAAACAAGAAATTGTAATCGACAAATATTAGGAAATGGCGAAATCCGAGCCATTCTAGCGAGGTCTATTGAATTTGAAGCTCGAAATTCCAATGAAAAAAAAAAATACTTTCAGATAATAAACATCTTGTTCGATATTCTAGAAATTAGAAATTAAAAAAAAATTTACAGTGGTGTTACCCCTTAAAGAAACTTTAATGAAACGGTAAAAGAAATGGTACCCCAGTCGACGCAAGCGCCACGCATACGAACTTATTTCGTAGAACGAAGCGGTCTACATTTATTTACGAATATTTGCGAATACGGGAAGGATCGTTCATTATTTAGAATTAAATACTGCAACGTGATGCAACCCACATTTCGTTCTCGTACGAGCGACGTCCGCGACGAAAGCAATTTAATTATAAAACTTTGAGACGAAGCAGACTTGCAAAAGCGAAACGGCGTTCCGACGACAATCACGGAACAGCGTAATTAATTTTCTTGGTTGAACGATTTTTTTTCAATCGACGTCAGCCTAACTCTAGCGAAAGGGAATCATTATGAACCATGAAAAATTGTACCGAGCTCGAGGCTGGGGCAAAGGGGTTGCGACAGGTACGACGTATAATTAATTAATTTTTTTTATGCATCCGAACAAACATTTTATCGTCGCGCAACGTGAAAATCTAACAAAGTGCGACCACACTGGTGGAGACGAAGGATCGATTTTCGAAACAAAAAGATTTATTCGAGAGGGGTCGACGATTATTTGATTAATAGAGTGTACAGAGAGACCGACGCGATGCGCGCATACATTTGTATGAAAAAGCGCGGTTCCATCATAAATCGTGTAACTGGTTCCGTCGCGATGCTTGAAAAATCGAATTATTTTTGTCGTCGTTGATTTACAGCCTCGCTATTCTGATAAAGGACAGCGCGATTTGTCTCCCCTGTTCATAAACGTCCGCCAGGTATGAAATCGGTTCCAATACCTCACGATTGCGTTTTACAATGCTTTCGCGAAGCTATAAGTACGACGTAACGCAGGAACGACTAACAAAGGGTCGCAATTGTTAGTGAAAATATAAACACAGGGATCATATCTTCCTTATTTTTTTTTTTTTTTTTTGTGATTCTGTTCGAATTTATTACCCTCGTTCTATATCCCTATCACCTAGTGCAACGTTCTTTCTACTCGAACGCGGTCGGCGCGCAAATTATTTTCACGTAAGATTAATTACCAAGTTTCATTTAAGTTTACGTCACTCCTGTATCAAAGAGAAATTCGTATAATACAGAAAAGTTGGATTTCCAGTCGCAACTTTTAATTAAACGAAAATTGAAAGAGATTCCCATAGATCTTGCTAGCCGTGTTCTCCTTTGGTCGTCCGTGAATGCAGATTCATTTGAACGTTCATAAATTATTCAAATTCCGCGTGGTTGAATTGAAAGCACGGATTCCTCTCGAGGCGCCTGATATAACTTTTTAAATCTCGCGGGAAACGTTTGTTTCACGGAACCGAGATTACAAGAGGACGTATTTCCCTTCTGCGTAATCCTTGCACGCCGAGCATCCCGACGACGATGACTCTCTCTCCGCGAGGACATCGGTACGAGCATGATCGAATACTTCTATTTTTCGTCCGACGCGATCAACACCCGTGCGAATACAAAACCGCAGCGAGCGAAAGAGAGCGCTGGAAAATTCCATTTTCGAAGACTTCTTCTCTTCTTGCAGCAACGTTAAAGAAACTTTAATGAAACGGTAAAAGAAAAGGTACCTCGGTGGACGCAACCAGCATCGCACAAACTTTTTTCCTTTCGCGGGCGATATTGCGTAAGATTCGCTCGTTTTTCTCTTACTTTTATGTAAGTACAATTATTCCGACCCGTTCCGTAATAGAACTATTAAGATTGTTTTACGTTGTTCCGCGGGAAACTTCCAGAACTGAAATGGTTACACGATCGCCTCGATATTTTTATTACAAAGCTTGAGATCAAGAATTTTATGGAACAAATAACTTCGCAGGCGATCCATCAAAAATACATTTTATTTTCTCATAGTTTAAAATTCTCGTGACTTCGAATCCCCGGTGATTCGAGCTGCAAGGCTGCAGCGCAACAGTTATTCGATGGCGCGCGAGAAAAACAAGTGGTTTGTGTATTATATATGACCGAGCGTACTTATGCGGAACATTATTTATGATAATAAGTTTGCTGCATCCTACACGATCCATCTGCGCCGTGAATAAAACGAAATATACATGGAAACGTCTTGCCGGTGTAACGATCGCTGCGGGACGCGAAGCCCCTTTTGCAACATGCTGCAAAATTATTCGAAATGGAAATTACGTCTTTCTTCGTCCGCCACTCGTCTCGGGAAATGTCGGAACAATATCCTTGAATATGGTAACGAAAATCTCTCGGAAATGCTGACGGCGAGACACGATACGCAATAAAAGTATAATAAAAGACACCCGGAAAGATTTCAAGAGAAACATAACCGTTGCGATAACTTTCCTGAGGTTGCTTAAGTTTGGTTAAGGTTGGTTAGATCTTTGGTTACGATGGCTTACCGTACACGATACCGTTTACGATTCGGCTATGTTTAATTTGCACAGAGTTGTTGTTTTATTATAATTAAACGGAGATCGTTTATTAACGCGTCGTATTCAATTCGTATTCGAATATGATACGTATTTTAAATTTAAATTTATGTTATTCAAATACCGGACGTTATAAATATTGGAATATTATTACCACTGGGTGCTGTTGTCATCGAATATAACAAACATCAATTTCATAACCTTCCTGGATCGTCGCGAAAATCGAAGAAATTATGGAGATGCACTTTCGTCACGAATTATTTTAAACGAAAAATATACATGGTTCGAACAAATTTCAATAATAAATAAAAAGTTAATTTGCATCGACGCAGGACTATAAATTTTGCTTAGAGGAAAAGCTTGTTCGAAGTTGTTCCTTCGCCCTTATCAGCGTCCCTTAATTAATCACGCGTAAACATCACTCTTTCCACGTCTTTCGTGTTCCCTCACCCCGTTTTTTCGCTCGGCAATTATTCCGAGGGGTTGCTGCGGCCCGCATTCGCGTTGCTTCTCATCGATTTCTCATCGTGTCACCGAATTCGATAAGACGAGGAAAAAGAAGCTCGTTAACTTCCTCGGTGCGTCAGTCGGCCATTTAACGTGGATCGATCGAACGCGAGCCGCGTACAATATTAACCGACCGCCATTACTCGAATGAAACGCGACGATGGAACCGACGCGCGTCTCCCGCGATGAACTTTACAACGTCAAAAGTGATTTTCTCCGTGGCGTACAATAATTACAAACGCTGTCGCGTCAGTCACGTCGAATGTCCCGAGCTGCGGTTGGTTTCCGTCAAACGGATGACAGAAGTCTGGACGTCCAGTCGCGAGCCATCCGCGAATCGATGACTGAAAGCCGCAGCACCGAAATATCGCCGGACACGCTTGCTTTTCCGAGCGATTCGTTGCGCGAGACCATCTATTCCGTGGGTGGACCATAAACGATTTCGAGAAATTTCGAGATGCACGTTTTTCAAGATTTACTGTGCTGCCATATTTAGATAGATATGAACAGTTCGTTTCGAAAATCGATTAATTCTGTATGTGTGACAAAAAGTTGGGAAATGCGATTAAATAACGTACAAATATAATAACGCAATGTAATAATGTTTGTCGTTTAATGTCGTTGAGTGTAATCTATACATTAAAAAAGAAAATGTAGACATTTTGGAAGACAATGTACAAATACATCAAGCCTTTCATATTAATCCTCAGATATAAAATAAATTGTATCATGTATGTTACCTATGTAACGCCATGTAATTCTCATCGTTAGAGAGTTTCTTAAATAAGAAAGAAATATATAAAAATTTATGACTTTACCAAGTGCTCGAACACTTAAATTTAAGATTCTCCAAAAAGTGCAATTGACCGATTTGTGCAGTAAACGTAGCTAGGCCTATTCATAATAATATCATGCACAGTCTAAATAAATATTTAATTCCATTCTAATGATCGCTTTTTTGTATGTTGCAGGTAAGGAACTCCAATGATTACCGCTTCAACGTCTTTCTTGAACACTATCCTAGAGACAGAGTGAGTAAGATCTACGAAAATATATCTAGCATATGGATTCGACTGCAATAGGAAAACAGTGAGTTCTTTCAATCAGTAACCACTATCTCTCGAAGAGAATTATTCTAACAATAAGTAAGATCTACGAAAATATATCTAGCATATGGATTCGACTGCAATAGAAGAACAGTGCGTTCTTTCAATCAGTAACCACTATCTCTCGAATCATTTTCTCTCGAAGAGAATTATTCTAAACTAAAGAGTTCTCCAGCAGGACCTATCGATACAGAATTTCACCGCGAGTGAAAAATCACCCGCCTCGCGTTCCGGTATCTAATCATCCGCCGTCCGCCAGTGAAACTTCCCTTCGGGAAATATTTTCCAAAATTGTTGCTGTGTATACGAGCATTCCCGTGTTGTACTTTAACGCGCGGAAGATAAATTTTTTTTCGACGTAACGACCGCGCCTAGCTGCGAAAATTTCGCGCGGTTTAATTGGGAAACGTAATTTCCCGTTTTCCGTTCGGTAGCGGGGTCGAGATAAAAGCGAGGCGAAATTTTCTCGCTCTCTTCGCACGCGCTCGGTCTTGTTTTGACAACGGCGATTCGCCGTCCCGGTTCAGCGTTTCCCCGTTAATTCCCCTTGATTGCGATGGCAAACATTTCGACCGTGTCTCTGCCCTCCGCGTCGGGATTCTTTAGCAAATTGAAGACCGTAATTTCGACTTATCTTTCAACCTCGATCGAGGGACGTTCCGTTCGTCTATTTTCGTTTCCACGTTTGGGTTTCGACCCTGTACACACGTTAGTCTCGCGGGAGAAATAACGACGCTGGAAGAACTCCGAGGTAACGGAGAATAAAAATCCTGAGGGCGGGAGTAAATCAACGACAAGCTATAAAACGCTCGTAGGCACCTAAAATTTTAACTGCTACGGTCGTTTACTTTGTCGAAAGGTTCAGCATTACGTGGATCGAGCGTGTGCGTTGGTTTTAAAAGCCGTCGTCGGTAATAAAGAATAGTAGATATTTTTTTTCTTTTTCTTTACTTTATTCAAGGAGGAGAACTACGAGATTATTAGTGAACACGTCGATGGTTACGATTATAATTATAATTTATTTAACATGTTTTATTTCTATTTACAATATCATTTGAAAGTTGAAATGTTTCACTGTAAGGGGCTCGTCACAAAAGTTGTATAATGGTGGCTGCGATAGTAGAAATTTGCAGAATGTAAAATTGCTGAGATAAGAATGAGAGATATTTGTATTCCGGGTGAATGTGTGTTATTAATCCTTATTATTAAACGCTCGTCGGGTCGCATGTTCTAAACAATGGCGCTTTCAATGCTCCGTAGCCATACCCGCTGCGTTATTACGTAGAAACTTCATTGAATACCATAGGTTGCTTTGTTCGCGTCATTTTGCTTTGTGGCGTCGCCCTACGGAGCCACATTCAATAGTTAGTTACAGAGTTTCAATTTCGTTTTGTACGTACATGAGGTTTCATCTTTTGTATCGCGGTTTAATGGAAAAATACGTTGTTCCGTCGTTTGTTGGATTGTTTCCAATAGACTCTCGCGATCGGACAGCGACGTATAATCGGGAATAATCCTGGATTACAAAATTGAAGAAGAAGCAAGTTCTAATCGTATCGGAACTCTTGACTCGACTTCGGTCTTCCAGGCGTGGAACGGGTCGATCTAATTTTTCTTCCGCGAAAGTTGTAACGGCCGAGTCGTAAGTCGTGACGTTGTAACGTTACTCGTAATTAATTTTAAAACACTGCGTTCCAAAGTTCGAACGAAAGAATCGTATAGAACTGCTGGAGCGCGAACGAGTCTCTTCGTAGATTTTGAATTCCACGTTCCCTTTTAGAGATTCTGCAACGTACAAGCAATTTCCTTGGCGCAGGAGATTCTAGCAAAATTGCAGAGAATTCGTGCTCTATTGCGCTCGGCGTAGCATGATTTCTTTCAGTATCGCTTCTGCATTTCTGATAACAAGAGAACGGTGGAAAACAAACGAAAACTCGCAGCTGCATAAATAATTCTCTATGTATTCAATTCTTGTGCCTTAGAAGTCACCCTTCGTCCCTTAACCCTTTCAAACCTGAATTCTCTTTTTTCTCGTACCGATGTAATTTAATTTCTCCGGTTAACTTGGACTAAAGTTAGTATGGAAAAAATAAAAAAACAGAATCCTAATAGCAGTATCGGTAATTTTTAAATTTTGTGTTCTCGATCGTGGACACCGAGGTCTGAAAGGGTTAAAGGCATCCACGATCGCGCGTTACAAGCACATTTTATTATTAAATGGTAAACCTTCGCCCTCATATTTACGCATAATGTGTACCGCGCAAATAGGAAATTACTGAAGCGGGGTTCATCGAAATGTCGCTCGTGTAATGGAAATATTCTGTAGAAGATTTAATTAGCGATCGATTAAACGAAACACCTCCGGCGATATGCTATTTTCGTTTCCGAGGGTGATCCGTGCGAATGAACTTCGATGCGTGCAACGATCGCAGTCAACAAGCGAGCACCGACTTTAAAATCGGATATACAGATACGCCGGATGCCTCGTTAAAAGCGTGCATCGTTAACTCCGGTCGAAAACTCCATGAAACAAAAATTGGAGAAATGCGATGATATATAAAAAGTCATTACCAGACTGCGGACCTTTATGCATTTATAGGAAATTCGAAGAAACTACAAAATACAAACAATATGCAAGAATATAAAAAAGATTGAAAGTAAGGTTCGTGTTATAGTATATGCAAAATAAAATAAATTCCTATTTATTTATTTCATTTCACATAAAGATCCGCAGTCTAGTTGTGAATGTACCAAGTGCTTCGACACTAAGATTTAAGATTTTTTAAAAAGTGATACCAGCCCTCTTTCGTCACCGGAATGATATTCGTGTCTCGCTAATTAAAAGCGACTAGAAATGTCAGCTTGGTAATCTCTGGATTTCCTTTTCATTGTCTCGCGTTACGTTCGCTCGTAAGAATGTTTGGCAAGAGAGGTCTGGAACTCGAAGGGGTTTGTTTCCCGTGCACGAAGGAAGATTTCATCCGGAGGAATCGAGAACCGCTGCAGTCTCGCAACGCAAATGAGAAGAGCGCGTGCACGTACAAACAATTTCGCAGGGCGACAGGGGAAAGGTTGGCCGTGTAATGAGCGTGTTTTATTATTTAATCCCCTTAAACTCTTCCGGATTATGGCACTTACGCCGGCCCGTCCACCCGCCGGAGGCATCTCCGCGCTAATTAGCATCCACGTTCGCCGGTTTCACCTGTCTGCGAGCCAGGCGCTTCAAAACTCGTGCCTCCTTTTCGTGCCGCGTTCCCCCGCGTTTCTTGCATTTTCAATTCAGTTTTTACCAGCGTGGCTAATTTGCATAAGTGACCTCGCGCGGCCCGGAAGACCGCGTCGTGTAACCAGCTCGAAATTTTGCAAGGGCGCGGATAGCTGAGAACGATCTACGAATTTTTTCTGTTTTCGAGGCGTCTGGAGACATTTGCAGCTCGATTTTCAAGCGGAGTTAGAACGGCCTAAATATAAACGTCCCATGTACGAGATAAATTGTAAAATAGTATAATATCTGTAGTATTTTACAGATGGTTATACTAGTGTACAGTGACGTAGTTTATGTATATAAATCGTGTCGCTTTTGCAACCACTTTTTCGTCGTTCCGTAACGATGAAATATACACCACATTTCTAAATTTCAAGCAAATATTTCTTCGCGGTCCACGCGCCACGGCGACAAAATCGTATTTTTGTTACGCCCAAGCAGCATCAGGCTTCAACGAAACTCGTGAATATTACGGCCGCGTATATATTTCCCTGAAATGCGTTGAAACGTGTAAACCGAGGTTTTTGCTGAACCGAACATCGCCACAGTGATAATTCGCGGAATGATTTAAAAAGGAAATATCTCGTAGCATTTGATCGCTGATACTTCGTTGAATTAGAGTATTAATTGTACCGTGGCACAGTTTTAGACTTCCGCAAACGATCGATGGATCGATTCGAGCTCGAGTCATAGTTACCACGGAGTCATGACCCCGCGATCGAAACCGCGAACGCTCCAGCTGCGCGTGTCTGCTGGAAATTATAAATTTAAGCGTTCGTTGCGAGCTGAATTCTCCAAGCAAACCCAGCCCGAACTGCATCCTGCACCATGAATTGCATCCTTCTTCTCCTCGTCTGGTTTCCCGTTTCCTTGGAGCTCCCGGTCGACCACGTCCAATCTTCCGACACAATAATCCGACTCCGCGCGTAATGCATGCACGCCGATGCACGAACGACTTTATTCGCCTCGCTTTTCCGATTAATCCCGTTCCATTCGTCCATTGCGCATTTCCGCGTCTACGTATAGTAATTCCGCTCCGAACGATCGAATCTCAACGCGGCATCGAAGAAACCGAATCATCCACCCATCGCCGTTTACGTTTCTACAATTCTGGAACGAAGAACTCGCCGACCGAACTTCAAAGCGGTGCTGCTCGCGTGTCGGCAAAGCTTTCGTTTAAAATTAAGAGGAACATAATTGCGAACGGAGCTTTAAGAAGTGCTCGTTCTCGGGGCGCGATTCGAATTAACCCTTTGCACTCGAGATGTGACTCTAGGTCACGCAGGTTTCACGCAGAAAATCTATAATACCTAACGTTTCTTTAGGTTTCATTTCTTTGGAGTTCGAAGTGTCAGTAAAATGATTTTCGGCGAGGTAAAGGTGACCTTATTCTCAAATCTAGGCAGCTTAGAATTCATGGCAATAAAATGCTAAGAAACGTCTCGGGTTGCTGGTTGATACCAGAAAAAAAGCCTCGAGTGCCAAAGGGTTAACAGAGGTCCTTGTTAGTTCGGCCTTAACCTTAAAAGTGATTTTTTAATCAATTGAAATAGTGATTCATTGAGTCATGAATGTTCGTAGATGTTTTTTTCCGAAGTAGAGTTTTTGGTTTCACAGAAACTTGTTACAAAAATGGCCTGGATTTGATTCGATAGAACAATGCCTCGAGCGCAAAGGATTAATATCTTCGTGTTCGACATGTTCCACGGGAAACGATACGCATCTCTTCAACTTCCGATGACTCCCAGTCTCGGCAACTTCTTTTAATTGGCTGCCATTTATCCACCTCGCTGCATACTTTGTACCCGAGGCAGCGTCGTTTTCCGAGCACATCATGCGTGAAGTTTTCATTCCTTTTTCTACTGGCTCACGAGAAACTCCAGCTCGACATCTTTGTAAATCGGTCAGTCGGAAGGTGGATAATAATTCGTCAATGTCCCAGGTCTTGCGTGATGTTCGCGTGATGTTTCTAGACAGCCAACGACCCATTATTAATGAGCCGCGAGATACGAGAGCATCAAAATCGGGAAAGATCAGGTGGAAACGTCGAGGCCTGCGGAGAGGAACGATATTCGGTAATCGACGTAGGTTTGACGTTTAGTTCGACAAAAGTCAGGTATTAACGCGAATGAAAAAAACGCCGATATCTGAATTAAAGAAGACTTTAACCGAAGAAGCCCTTTGCACCCCCGAATTATATTTCGATTTCGTTATCGACAACTTCCAACGCTTTCAAGTGTGTCATTTGAAGTTTTATTTTATTTACTTTAACTAAGAAATAAGGGGCAATTTAAATAAATCAAATAATTCTCATTTTTCTTGTGTCTTGTAATTGTCAAGTGTACGATATCTCTCGAGACAATTTCCTTCGCTATTGATTCGGACATGAAAGAACGTCGAGTCGCACTCGACATAGGAGCGGAAAGGGTCGAAACGTTTCGAAAATGTCGAGCTGATTTAACCCCAATTGCGACCTTAATTCGCGACAGGTGCGAAACAATTTGCGCGGTAAATCCTTCCGCGGCTGTTGTCGGCGTGTCGCTGCAGGTTCGGCTCGATAGCAGCGTGTAACTGACTTTTTCACACGGAACGGCAACCAATGCCCGGAAATTCACGCGAAATCAAGTTGTTCTACGGGCGAATCGTATCTCGCTTGCAGTTTTTGGGCACGTATCGGGATACAACAACGGTCGCGACACTCCATTGCGCTCTCTCTGTTATCCGGACCACTGAAATTTCATTCTACCCGCCCGGAACGTGGCTTTTTCTCCCTCGACACGTTAAATCTGAACGGCTTCCGTTGTCTACACGTCAGAGAAATGTAGAAGCGCGAGCGCGTTTCTGACAAAATTTTAGAATTTCTTCCGACGTACAGAGAAAAATATCCACGCACTCTGTGTAATGGATCTCTAAAGATGGCGTTTAAACGATGGACACACCGTAACATAATCCCATTCGTAGTCGAAACGAACGTTACGAAACGTTGAGTGATGAGGGTCCATTGTCGCCGTGACACGCTATATCGATGCACGGTTCACATTGTGCGCGATGAATAGAGCTAGACTAATCAAAACAGCGAAGTAAACTGAGCGTCATAGATGGTCCATGTATTCATCGCTACAATATACCATCACGCTTTATACGAAGGCTAAAGGACGCATTTGATAAAGAGATATCGTTAACATTCATGGATTGCTTTTCAATCTCTATATTCACCGCCCTCGAACTACGATCTGCGGAATGCCAACATCAAAGAAGATGTTACACGAATAAAATGAAATACTATCACGCTCCAAAGTTTCCTTTCGTTTCAATAATAAGTAATACGTATATTTTCTGTCTAATGTTACATTATCGAATCGCGTACGAACCATCTTGCTCCATTGCTGTTGCAACACTAATTCAACACAGCAGCGTTGAACACAGCATTTTAGCTGCGCATAGAAGGCACCGAATTTTACATTGTGTTACACAGTGTCGCCTTTGCACTTTATTGGAAAGGACGTTTGATGTACTGCCAGCTCATTTCGATTTCACATCTTTTTCTACTTTCTTGTAGTTTTTTTTAATCTTCTATTTTTATTTTTTCTATTTTTGTATAATATAAACACTGCTACACAATTGCAAGCCAGGGAAGAACGTCATCGACGGGCTTCTACAAGCATTAGCCTATTTTTCATCGCAAAAGCAACTCTGCGTGTCCGAACCACACCACTGCTCGCGCCTTCAATTTTCCAAGCTGACATGCAAATTTTCCGCGGTACCTCGCGACCATCCTCTGCGCCATTTCTCACAAATTCCCACGATCGACGGGACTGTCAGCTAGCAACCACGCGCCGACCACCAAGGAGTCCGAAGCCTCGACGCAACTCGAGCGACGGATCGATCGCAGAAATATTACATCCCGAAGGTAAAACTCGATACGTCCATCAACTAATAGGATCCCCGTCGATACCTCCGCCGGCCCCCAAGGGCTATTACAAACAACAAGTAGCGATTAAGCCTCCGTTCGAGGAGAAAGGAACTCAGCGACTCGATCCTCGTTGGATCGGAGCTCTTCCGCAAAGTACACGCCGGTAAAAGTAGGGCTCGAAGAATATTTCAGTACGCCAGTCCTCGAGGGAAAGATGGGGATATTATGAGTCTCCCGAGTAGTCATTCCGCGATGGTCTTGGCTTTGAGGCAGGGAAACAAAAATTAGAGGAGAAGGGCGCACCGAGTGGATCTTAAGGACGGTTCTTGAATCCTATAGAGGGAAGCTCTCAGCCAGGGAAAGGCTGTCCGTTACGCTTATTCGTTACCAGGATGCGGCTGCACGTCGACAATTTTATTATACTCTGTGTTCCGTTAAATCCGTTCGCGTATAAGTAGAAATCTATGGCGGTCATTAACGTTCGCGCGAAACGCGCACCATCCTGTAACGCATGCGACGCCGACGCCGTGAGCCGATGAGATACACGCGCCCACCGTCCGTTCACGCTATTACCACCACAACCTATCGAACGACCGTTTTCGAAATATCGATTCGAATTTCCTATATACAACGCGATCGAATCACCTTTCGACTTTGCGACTTTTTAAGCGACTTCGAAAAGGAGGAGTTCTATTTTTTTTTTTTCTTCGGAATGTACATAAACATGTACGTATAAAGGGATCCATAGATCGCAGGGCCTCTTCTCTCAACAACGTTTCGGCGAGCACTCTCGATACTATAGCATCAAACGAGCGCGAAACATCCGACAGAAGGTACATGATTACGTAAGCGTCTAATTACCTCCGAAACGAGCTGGCGAATGCGAATCGTTGGGAGTTACGCGTTTATGGTTAATATCCCGACCCCATTTTCGACCGAGGAACAGAGTTCTCCAAGTTTCTCCTCGGGCCTCCAACATCCTTGCTGCCGGCGCGAAACGAGAATGTGCAACGGTGAAATTAGTTGTGCAAGATGAAGCGTTTCGAGTGGCATCGGGACGCGTCAATGGATGATACGTGTCTTTAAAATTTTCAGGTTTAATTTTAATTATGTCTACTTTCGTCCAGAACTGAAAAGTTTTGCGCATTCCGAACACTTTGTAAGCTTTACTCGCGAACGCGGGCTTTGATATACGCGGTCGGTCCCATAAATATTCGTACTCTCTGCGTTTATTGGAGGAATTTGTCGAAATTAAATAATAGGTTCGATATTTCCAAATAAACTATAGATTTACTTATATTATTACATTACACTGTCTAATTATATGTCTAAATTAAATAATAGGCTCGATGTTATCAAATAAATGATCTATCATAAGCATACATATGGATAAACTTTACACTTCGCACGTTTATCCACGTACATATTTACAATAGAACATTAATTTTACAACATCGAACCAATTATTTCATTTAGACGAACTTCTTTAATAGAC